>NC_034413.1:12083040-12142536 GCF_002078875.1 Numida meleagris | reverse complement strand
GCTCCGCGCCGCCGCTCCCTCGGCCTCCGGGCCCCCGACGGCGCGGCCCGACCTGGCGGCCGCGCTGCGAGAGCTGCGCGCTCAGTACGAGGCGCTGCCGGCCCGCAACCTGCAGGCGGCCGAGGACTGGTACCGCGCCCGCTGCGCCAGCCTCCACGAGCGGGCGGCCCGCAGCCAGGAGGCCGTCCGGGCCAGCCGCCGCGAGGCGGGCGAATGCCGCCGGCAGCTGCAGGCCCGGGTGGTGGAGATGGAAAGCCTGCGTGGAGCCCACGAGTCCCTTGAGCGGCAGCTGCAGGAGCTGGAGGAGAGGCACAGCGCCGAGGCGGCCGGGCTGCAGGTGAGCGGGTCCCCTCCGTCCCGCGCTGCCCTTCCGAGCGATCTGCCCCATCTTCGGCTCCTCGCACGGCACCGCCCTGCCCCAGCACCGCGCGACACCGAGAGCCGCTGCCTTGCGCCCTCCCCGAGCAGCTGCGTTGCCCCCACGCTGCGCAGTGCCCCCATCCCTGCAGCCTTCCTCCTCGGCACAGGGCTTCCATCTGCCCTGCCTGGGCATTGCCCGCTGCCTTCACCCTTCATCCGTATGCAACACTCTAGGGAGAAGGAAAGGCCTTTCGGGAGGGACAGGCACGGACACCCCTCTACAAAGCCTATTGTCGCAGGGGACAAAGGTCTCTGTGCACACGGTAGTGCCGCTCGGGGGCATCGCACCATCCCTGTCCTCAAAGTCCGCTGCCGCTCCCCACCGCTGTGGGTAATTCCTCGAAACCTCCTGCCCGCAGCTGGCCCCTTGCCCCGGAGCCTGGCTCTTGGCACCGTCACTGCAGAACTTGGAGCTCTGCAGACACGAAGGCAGCCAGATCCCAGCATCTCTCATGTCCTTGGAAGGATTCATGGGGTGGACACTGAGCGCTCTGTATCTCTTATTCCATTAAAATAATATGACCCCATTTTCTTAATACAGGGAAAATGTCCATGGTTTAGAATGAAATAAATCCCGAGGTTGTTGTATTACATGGCTACTAAGTGATCTCTGATTTCCAAGTCAAGCCATTTCCTTACTGACAATGAAAGAACAGCCTTATGTCATACCCACGGGCTGCTGCTGTTCCTCTGCCAAGTATTGCTGTGTCATGGAGCCCACATCCTGCCAGGCTCTCTAGGAAGCTGGGCTGCAGCTCCATGCTGCTTACAGTCGTGCTGGGTAGCTGGGGCCTTCAACAGATATTGTGGAAATGGGCAATATGCAACATTTTCTTCAATGGATGAAAGGATTACATGTATTAATCTTCCTAAATAGTCTTAATGCTGAGTGAAAAGAATAATTCTGGGAGAAACCTATCTTTGGAATAAAATTGGAATTAAAAAACAGCAACAATGCAGCTGGATTAAATAGCACTTCAAACTGATTTAGCTGCAGAACAGTGGTTTATTTCTACGTGACCCACAGGCTCTGCTCTGAGTGTGGCAGTGCTTGGGAGTCTGTTGCACAATGTGCCTGTGCTAAATGATGCTCAGTGCAGAGGCAGTGGAAAGGACTGGCTGTAGGAGATGGGAGCTGGTGTTTGCAGTGGCCACTGCAGGTTCTGCAGGCACTTGCTGCAAACTGCTTACTCATTGCCTGTGCCCATCATGCAAGCCTCGGTGGCACAGCAGGGCATCCACCATGGGGAAGCACTTGGCCTGGAAAGATCCTCCATGGGAGTGGGTTTTGCAGCTTTCAGGCCAGCAGCTCAGGGGATTTGCTGGAGAAGACTGGGCCTTCCCCTCCCGGTGCAAGCTTTTCCCTCCCATTGCCCTGGAGCCATGTCCCAGCCACTCACTGGGTGCTCTGGCTGGTCCCTCTGAACCCCATACTTGGTCTGATGCTGTTTAAACCCACTGGAGAATATATAAAACCATCAATGTTTAAAGCCCCTTCCCACTGCACGTAGTCACAAGCTGTGCCCAGCATTCTGCCTGCTTCTCCATCCCTGTTAGCATGAGATTTCCTGATCCCAAGCTCCTGGTTGGGATGTGCAGAGCAGAAAACTTGTGGGGAAAAAAACAAAACCGAAATGTGATCCTGAGAACCCTTGTCCTTTGCCTCCCTGCAGGACACCATTGGGCAGCTGGAGGCTGACCTGCGCAACACTAAAACTGAGATGGCTCGGCACCTGAGAGAGTACCAGGACCTGCTGAACGTCAAGATGGCCCTGGATATCGAGATCGCTGCCTACAGGTAGAGTGCTCTGGCCTCGTCCAAGCCCAGTCCAACACCTTGCCCCGTGCTGCCAAGTGTGGCATCAAAAACGGACCTGGGTCTGTTTTCATCCTAACCAGCTGCATCCTGGTGCTGTGAAGGTGTCTTGTGAGGTGGTCTCCACCTAAACCCCTTTGCTTGTGCTATGCTTGCAGGAAGCTGCTGGAGGGAGAGGAAAACCTGTTCAGCATGGGGAGCGTTGGCCTTCCAGCCATGAACCCCCTCCCCAACCCCACCTACTCTTTCCAGCCACGCTCCTCCACTCCATCCTTCAAGAAAGAGGAGCAAAGAGAGGTGGCTAGAGCGACCTCCAAGATATCATCTGGTCAGGCTGGGATGTTTGACGGGACCGTAACCACTGCCAAGAAAAGAGAGAGATTCAACGTGCATGGAGGAATCATTGCAAATGCTGAAGTGTAATGGTGGGGATCCCGTCCCTTTTGTATTTGAGGGGGAGCAGTCTTCAGCTGGCCCTTTAGTTGCCTCTTGGGCACCGGGTTGTGCCCAGCAACTCTGGTTACAAGGACCCCCACAGGGTCGGGGCTCAGCAGCCTCTGGCAAAACAAGGGCTGAGCTCAGCACACTACTCCCTCTCAAGTCAGGCGGCGGTTGCACGGATCACTGGGTGCATGCTGGTGGGTGTTGTGGGTGCACGGGGATTTGTGGTGGCGAGCAGAGGACTCGCTGCAATTCGGGGAGGGGGTGGCGAGGGCAATGGAACTCAACTACAACTAGGGTTAAGGCTACAGCCCTTCACCTACTATCCAAATCCATGTGTAGCTAAAGTGTTTCCTCTTCTTCAAGGCGTAGCCATCCACTTTTAACCCAGAAGCACAGAAATAGCCATGAACACACCTTGCTTCTGGTCTGTGAGCCACTTATATTTTAAACTATAAGGAATGTCTTTTTTTTTGTTCTGACGACTCTTTCTGTTTCTCGGTAGCATTAGTCCAGCCATGTGCATGGGGTTTGTTGGCTGGGAACCGGCACCCAATGCCTGTCTCCATGCACAGCAGGGAGAGCCGGGCGCTGCCAAATGCCACATCCACGCCTCCACTCCAGCCTTCCAACATGTGCCAAATCTGACGTAGGATTTACAACTGTAGGTTTCCTTCAATGCCTTAAAATTGCCAGCTTCTGCAAGAGCCGGAGACTGCGTGTGCGTGTGCTATGTGTCGGTGCCCGGGCAAGGTTGCCATCACGATACCTTACTGCCCTCTCGGTGTTGCCAGAGTAGTTCCTGGAACCAGCAAACTGTTCGCTCACACTCTTTCCTCTTCTATTGTAAGGCACAAGTTAATAATTAAAAAGAAAGAAATAGTTAAGTGAACCAAACGGAGCTCTTCTGTCTTCTTTCCTCCTTCTTCATGTAGTGTGCAGCACCCTTAGTCATAGAATCATTAAGGTTGCAAAAGACCACTAAGATCATCTCGTCCAATCCCAGCCCATACTCACCATGCCCACTTACCATGCCCCTCAGTGCCACATCTCCATGGTTCTTGAACACCCCCATGGATGGTGACCCCACCACCTCCCTGGGCAGCCTGTGCCAATGTGTCACCACTCCTGAGAAGAAGTCTTTCCTATCAACAAACCCGAACCTCCCTGGTACAGTTTGAGTACATTCCCTTTTGTTCTGTCACTAGTTGTCCTGGAGATGGTCATGATCAAGGACATCCTGTCCGTGATGGTTTCAGTGGACCCTTCGGCCCAGCTCTCACAAAGGCCAGCAGACAAGAAGGAACTTTATGGCAGGCGAAACCCCACAGAACTGCTCCTGCCTTTGGGCGCAGCTCCCTGGAGGCAGGGCTGGCCCCGCTGAAGGCCATGGGCTGTCTACAGGTCTCATCCTGAGACGTCTTCCACAGTAGCCCCACTTTTCTGAGTTTGTGGCTGCCCAGTCAGGAAGCAAGGCCTCCCATAGCAGGGATCGGCCTTGTTTGCCCCAAAAATGAACTCTGAGGCATAGATGGTGTCAAAAGATGGCTGCTGTGCCTCCTCCATGTGCACAGGGGTTACAAACGGATTGTGTTTGCATCCCCAGTTGAAGGCAACACAATCTACGCCTGGGAAAGTTTAACAGAAGAACAGAGGGTGTACCCATCTCCCAAACAAATCCCGTGAGAGGAGGGACAGGGCTGCCAGCAGAGCCCTGCAGGTAACAGCACAGGAGGCAGTGTCCCACTGGTGGCTTTGCCCCGGTGGGGTGTCCTGGGTATTCCCCTTCCTGCCACCTCACCACAGCCTGCCCCAGCATCCTGAAGACATGGTCTGATGGTCACCAGCTTCCCTGTGGGCCAGCAGGCAATGGGGGAAGAGAAGGCAGATGGGACCAGGCAGCTAATACAATATACTCTGAATCTCAGATGCCATTCAGCGCGGCTTTGTGTCTGTCCCTTGAGTACGAAGGGCCTGACCTGTCCTTTATTCCAGCCTGCTCAGCTGGCTGTGTGCGCCCAACAAAGCTGGGATTTACTTCGGTAGTAATGATGCGGAGGGCCTACATTCATGGAGGAGAACAAAGGAGCCCGAGGGAGGACAAGGCATTGTTTTGGAACCAGATGCAGCTTTTTGTAAGGGGCTGCACTGGAGATTTCCTGCATTTCCAGAGCTCCGAGGAGGCTGTGGTGCTGGAATAGGGCCTCTGCTGTGGCCCAGTCTTTCTTATCGTGTTAAACACTCGGGCTGCCAGAAGAACACTGCAGCTGCTTAAAAGATTTATACTTCTGCAGAGCCACGACCTCTCAATAAAAGGCAGCTGCAGACACTGACTGTACCAGTGGCCTGGGAAGCAGCAGCAAACGGCTATTCCTCCATCATGCTGCCTTGCCTTTATCTTTATGCTGGGGAGAATGCCAGCCCCCATGCAGGGCTGCAAGCTCCTGCCACATGCCTGGGTGACTGCATTTTCCTGGAAGAAAATGCTGGCCCTGCAGCTGTGCTCTGTGGCTTCCTGTCTCCGCTTGTTTCATTGCCATGAGGATGAGATGGGACAGCTCATGCAGCCTGGGGTATGTCTGGGTCATATTCCTGCTGCTCCAGGGATGGAAGAGATTATTTCCATCGGGATCATAGATTGAGGAGCTCTTCAGCACCACTGGAAGTTCTGCAGTAACTGTGCTGAGATGTATAGTGCCTTAAAAGCTGGGAGATCTGCTATGCACAAGGAGCAGTTTTGTCAATTACACTTGTTTGGATGCTGGAATCCATTAAGGATTAAGCCAAAGGAAAACAAGCCAAGGAAAACCCAACAAACGTTTGCATTCCTGCCAAAGGAAAACATCTCAATTTTGAGACTGGGAAGAACCCTGTTATTCTGCAAGAAGGAATCAATAGCAATTTAGAGAAAAGCCTCTTCCAGCACTCAGGGCTGGATCTGTCCCATTCTCTCCCTGCCAGCTCTTAGCAGAGTCCTCTGCAGGAAGAGTTTCATCCTCGAGTGAGTTACCCATGTGCAGCTCTTCATGCCAGCAGCCAGAGTGATCAGATGTCCACATCAGTGGGACCTGACGCTTTAAATTCTATCAGCATGAGGAATGCAAGCCCTGCTAAAGCAGAGAGGAACCTGAGATAAGCATTTTTTTTCCCCACTAACTACTTATTTCTTAAATCCAGCTGGCTACTTTTGATGAAACACTCCACAGATAGATTTATTTACTTACAGCTGGAACAACCTGCGGCACAGAACAAATTTAGCCCCTATGTTTATCATTTGACAAAATTTTAAAGACATCTTCAGAAGAAAAATACTTCTTATTCTGGTACTAGGTACTGTTACTAGTGCTGCTATACGTGCACTCACCAAGAGGCCTGCAGCAGTATCCTGCCAATTGCCTGCCCTTACATCCCCAGCAGCAGCATGGAGTTTGTTCCATTCACAGCACTCAGTGCACTTCACCGATGTTACTGCACCAGATGGACACAACTGAGAAGCGAGGAACTCTGCTCAAGGTCATACAGCAAGTCAAGGACAGAGCTGAGAAGAGAATGCAGGCACCCTCGCGTTCAGCTCACCCTCTCACACAAGCTCCCTCGTGCAGAGGAGAACCACCACCATTCTCATTCTGTACGTCACAGCACAAAAACAGTCAGTTATTTCATTGTCAACAGTCAGCGACATGTTCTTCCACTTCTCAGGAGGAAGAAGTTCAAGTTCTTAACAAGGGTGTTAGGATCCTCACACAGGGAATTCTTAGCTTGCAGCCTCCGTTGTACACAAGAAAGGACCACCTACAGAAAAGCATACTGCAAGCAGCAGGCTCTGAGCATGTAATGGTATTGTGGAACCGACCGGTGCCTTCTCAGCAACACGTGGGAAGGGTTGCGAAGCAGCTCCCCCAGGAACACGTTGTTTTCTTCATAATCTCTGCCAAATCCTCACCATTCTCTTTTCTAGCGCTAATGTTTCCCTTGGAAGAAAACAGACGTTCTAAGATTTTCATTTCCAAATGGATTATTTGATCAAGCAAGTAGAAAATGTAAGACCTCCCTTCCACTTGGGGAAATGTTTCTTTTGTAGATCACTACTGCTTTGACACAAATATATCATCATACTGAATCAAAATACAATGAAGATGGTGATACAGCCTCAGCAAGAATTTTGCAGCCACAGGGCAGTAGATCAGCATCACATTTCACCTCAGATGGGATTACTATTTATCTCTCAAAAAAACCAATTGACTTTGACCAGTTGACCTGCATCTATGGCCCCTTTCTGAAACCTAAGGAATTGGAAGATCTGCTGGCTCATTCAGCAGCAATCCCAAAGATGATGTGCAAAATTCTGCTTACAACCACCTTTCTTCTCTTTGTGTTGAACTGGTTATGGAAAAAAATGGTAGAAAAAAAACAGCTGAAGAGATGAGGAAGTACTGTTTGCAACATCCGCCATCTCTCAGCAAGTCTCTATCACAGCAGAACAAGAGCATTTTAAAGTACCTAAACATCCAGGTTGGCACCTGGTACCCACTCTCTGTTGAGCATGCACAGTATTAGAAGACGTGTGTGGACAACCTGATCCTCTTCCCTTCAAAACAAAAGATAACACACGATAACAGACAGCTCGAATGATTTTTCAGTGAAACTCATTAGCTGTTCCACATCTTTAGAAACAAGCATTAAGGCTCTTCTTGGCTTCTGTACCGCTTGTCTTGTGGCAGAACAATTCAGGTCTAGGTGCAACAGCAACATTAAGAAAATAAATAATATTTGTACATTGCTAGCACAGTGCTGCTCTGTTTTAAAGACAGCTCAGCTGTAAATTTGATTAGTTCCTTGAAACTTCTCTTCTAATTACGCTAAATCCAGATTAAATGCAAGGAGAACAGAACCCAACCTACATGGCTCAGTGACTTGACTGGAGCTTGATTCTGCATTTATGAGAGTTCCTGATACTACGGCTCATGGTCTTCTCTTGCTAGGAGTTAGTAAAACTGTAAGCTCAGAATTAGCCATGTCATTGCTAAGGAGGTAACCATAAAATAAAACCAGAATTATTTCATTATGCAATGAAACAATATAGTGTCTGTAAAGCAATGAACAAGTCCAAGCCCACATTCTCTCGCTTCCTGAGCACGAGGCTGGCTCATCTCCCACGAGGGCAGATACACCATCCCATAGGTGGCCTGTTACAGAAGCAATTCTATCTTCAGAACCACGGGCGACTGGAGGAAAACCAAGGTTAAAAGGAGACCAACAGGAATAAAACAGCAGCAGCAAAGCTGAGAGAAGATTGGCACATTAAGCAAACGGGCCAATTATCTTTATGCAGGAAACTGCACAGCCCACATTTCAGCCTTGATGATCGCCAAAGGTCACCCCCACTGCACGCTGATGTGCCAAGCAGAACCCCAGGGGGTGCAGCAGGAGCTGGAGAGCAGATAAAGCATCAGTGCCTTGAGGGTACACTTTAAGGTAGAAGAAAGCAGAATGTTCAGCCAAGAAAACTTCGCTAAGTATATGCTGTCTGGAGGCAGTTGAGGAAGAAAAAGAAAGAAGCGGACAAATAGGAAATAAAAAGTCACTAAGGGCTCATACAAGATATTCCAGGCAACATTTTTGTTTTTGAACACAGTTTTATGCATTCTAGCTGTAGTTCTTCTCTCATTAAGCCACTGGAAGAATGACAAAGTCTTGACATTTTCATTTTAAGTGGAACGTGGTTTACTCCATTGATAAAAACTCTGTGAAGATACTGCAGAAGCCTCTGATACTGTTACTATTCTGACTGAAGCAGTACCAATTTAGCAGACGCTTTAGCTAGACTGATCTGCCATTAATTTTTATTTACCAAGTCTGACACTCACATCATACCTAGTGGCAACACTGTCATCTTGAGGCTAAGTGAAAGTCAGCATTATCCCAGAAAGACATAAATTTGAATTAACTACCAGCTTCTGTACAGCTGTTAAAACTCTGCAAAGTCCCTTGGTAGGCATGAAGTTCGAAGAAGGGAAGAATTTGCAACATAAAATGCAACTATAATAGAGTTATACATAGAAAAAAAAAAAAACATGAGTAGTGATGAAAGAAGTGGAAGTATTGTCAAGCCAGACATCTTGTATACAGCTGGCATGATCAGAGAAGCAGACAAAGGCCTGGTTCAGAGGGGACTTAATGATGTCCACATTAAGCAAGAAAAGGGGCCTGGTATCTATACAGGATTATTTGTTCTGTGTCTGTGTTGAAAAATCATCTGAGATCTCGTTTTATTCCACGTAATGATACTGCAGGTCGCTCTAGTGGACATTCTGATATTAAACCATCTTCCATTTTTAAACCTTCTCATTGAAATTTGTCTCCTAGCAACACCAGAGCACACCCAGTAGTTTCAATATTAAACTGCTACAACTCTAAGGCTGACACAAGGAACACGAAACAGAAATGAAAGTTCAATTTAAAATTGGCTAAAATAAATTTTATTTTACCATTACAATATATAATCTCTTATCAACACAACTCACAAAGTCTTTACAAAATAATTCAATCTTCTGATGTATTTTAAACACTACTTTTGTACAAAGTTTGAAGGGAAAATAGGCAATTGTAGTTAGGCATGTTTTTGTTAGGTTTTTTTTTTTTTTAGAAGCATCACAAGAATGACTTCAAATGAGACTTCTTTTTTGTGGTGTT
This sequence comes from Numida meleagris, assembly GCF_002078875.1. Lineage (NCBI taxonomy): Eukaryota > Metazoa > Chordata > Aves > Galliformes > Numididae > Numida > Numida meleagris. The sequence continues at coordinate 12,133,166 of NC_034413.1, read as the reverse complement.
ACCTTCACAGGCAAAACGGAACATTTATTTTAAAGACCTGAGGAAGGATTCATGAAAGTTTTCTTTAGACAAAAGATGCCAGTATTCCTATGCTGACAGCACAGCAGCAAATAGAATAGGAAGCAAACACATTTGAGCTAACTTAAGTGCTCTGAAATGCCTCACAAAGGAATCTTCTTCCCTTCACTACACTGACTATAGAGGGACCCTGGTTTTCAACAGTAGCTTTCATGGATCCCCATGTATAAGATGGAACGTGCAGCAAGAGCACAGCACAGAAAGCTCTGGTTCTTAATACTGCACAAGAGACAATGAAAAACTTCAACAGAAGAGAATTGAAATACTACAGTTGTCACAAAACCTAGTAATTTAATATGTTAAAACAAATGAATAAAAACAGGAATTCAACTCTGAATGCGGTAGTAACAGGCACATACTATGCTATTTAACCCCTCAAACCTGCTCTCCACTACAGTTCACTAGCACATACTGGAAAGAGTGGAAAAAGCTACCATTTTTCACCGCTGCTAGAAAGATGCGCGCTAGAAATGAAGGAACCTGTGCTCCTGCTAGACAAGTCATTTGACAGATTTTACATGACAGCAGAATTAGGCTGACTATTTTAAATACAGCAAGCAGGTAGAAAGAGGTGCTACTTTTTTTTTTTCCTCCATGCATAGTTTAACCGGCTTACAGCCAGCTCATCTCCGTTCAGACTAGAGATGTGCAATCCACAATTTGGTGTAAGTCAAACTACCAGCAAATATTTTTCAAGTGCAGACAAAATTGCTTTTCTTCAAGAAAAACAACTGAATAAAGTTTGTGATACATCATTTCCTACCTATTTTGGTCTCCATTAGGAGAGTTGCCTTCCTCTCCCAAATCACACCTGAAGACAGATGATCACCGTACGCTTTTTTGCGCCAAATGACTGGTTCCATCCCAGAATACACTGTACTGCCCACTGAAGATCATCCCTGAGAACACTGTTCTAGCTAGACACTTAGAAAGTAAGCAAAATCCCATAGCTTAGGGAAAAAGGCTGTTTACCCTGTGAGATCTTGTGGTTTTAGGAAGTACTTAAAGAAATGCAGCAACTCCGAGCATTTAAAGTCCCTGAGCTGAGTGAAATTTGAAGACAGTTATTTGCAACACAAAGCACAGCAACATCCATAGCTGTACGTACAGAACACTTCTTTTTAAAAAAAAACAGCGGTAAAGTCAGATGTTGAATTACAAGCGTACAGCAATTAGTGGTAGTTTCTTTTACTTTCTTCCTGTCACAGAAAGTATGGTGGTCTTCTTTGGTGAGAAACAGCAGTGAAGGAGCTTGATGACTTCAGATTCGTTCACCTCCTGATATTGTAGCAATCTAAGGTATGGTGAGCGGAGATACCACCAGCCCATAGTGCAGCACAAGTAAGCCATCCTAGAGAGAAGAGAGAAATTGTATTATCCAATCACTTTGCCTTCTCCACAAGGCATTTCCATCACTGTTTGATATGACAGTCACTGTGTGGTTTCAATCTCACTCATCATTTCATCGCACTCCCATAACAGAGGTGCAAGGTTTTTAAAATATCAAAGCAGATGAAAATATTCCCCTCTCCCTTCAGACGGAGAAGGGTTTTTAAGAAGAAAAAGAAGAGAGAAATGTGGTTCTTTAAAATAAAAATTATAGGAAGGTGAGACAATTCTATTACAATAGGCTCCATTTACAACTCCCATTACTTCCCATATGACACTGCAAGGCAGAATAAATAACTTCATTAAATAGCTCTAGAAGCAGCTACCAAATTCTGGCCATTAACTCCAGACACCAAAAGTCAAAAAGACATTTGAGGAAGCAAAAGGAAACACATTGCTGCCTGAGCACAGAACTTGGATTCCAACTTCTAATGCTAATTTCAGTACCTTCACTGGTTTCTCCAGCTTACTGTTTAGTGGCTCTATTACTTTTGACAATCAGGATAATTAAGACAGAAAGACAACATAGAAGATCACGTCACTTTTTCTTTCTTTTTTAAAGTACAGAAGTACCGTATCTTCACATTTCTACAAGTTAGCCAGAGTCTGAATATGTCAGTAATACGTTTAATATAATTCCATCACAGTTTCCTTAAGCAGAAATACAGAAAGCCACGCTGCCAGCTTACCATTTCTTCCTACTTCTTGATGAACACCACATTTTTAAATCCCTGTGCTTCTACTAAGTTAATAAAAGCCCCTTTCACCTGCAAGACGATACTTACTTACTCATTACAATAAGTCTTACTTATGTTACTTAATTCGCACAGCTGGTGAAAGATCTAGTAGTTAGTCTTCATCCACCTCTGAAACCTGCTCCCACTACTGATCCCCCTGGGAATCTGACTTGCATTGGAGCTATTTGTATGGACAGGCTTTAATAAACGTTTTCTTTTGAAGAGAGAAACGCATTAATCACAGACAACATATTAAAATTTCCTACCATATTTTACTTTTGATATTTTTAATCCATTAACATTAGGACTCAATATATGTTCCAGAGAAGTTATGCAGTTCTGTGTGAGGGGGCACATTTTGAAAACAACAAACAAACCACCAAAGCACCAGAAACTTTTAAGATCTAAATTATATTAAAAAAAAAGTACCAAGACTGTCTCCACTTCATGTAATTACTGCATTATACTACAGAATCTGTAAAGAATTGGCAGAGGTCTTATCAATGTTTTGGAAAAATAGAAACGCTTCAGTAAAAGGTCATTCCCTACATAAAAATGTTTTTGACAAGTTGGTATCCTTAACTACCCAAAAAATCGGAGTCACTTTGCACTGGAGGGAATCTAAGATCAGGAAACTGATCTTAGAAAGACTCAAGGGAATAGGATGTACTTGTCCACACCTCCATGACATACTCTTTTTCTTCCCTTAGGAATTATTCTCAGACAGAGCCTATCAACACCTTGATGTTCTGTCTGAAAGATGACCCCTTATTAGAAAAATAGCTTTGTTTTGCCTTCAGTGCCACAAAGATCCTTCGTCAGGAAAAAAAATAAATTGCAGCTGAGCATGACTGTTTAACTGTCTCCTCTATTATTACTTTCCTTAGTTCTGGCAGATAACTACATAATGACAAGTGATAAAAACAGCTTCAGAGCAACAACAAATAAGTGCTGTGAACTTCATGCAGCCATTTCACTTTTCTTTAAAGGATGCTTACAATGACAACAGAGGGCCTAGTGCAGGGTAGTGGCCAACCAATCTCGACTTTAATGGATGAGAATGCAAAGAAGAAAACCCCTATTTCACTGCTGTTTTTAATAGTGTTCACTTTCCTTCATCTTCTCATTCTATTAATAAGTGGAAATCCATTACTAAATCGAATAGATATGGGAGGAAGAACAAGCTTTTATTAATTCATTTACTCAGTGCCTAACAAAGTGGGATGACTGTATTGCAACATGGAGACAGGATCCTGTTCGTCTTCACTTTTTGTTAGATACTTTGAAGTTACTTATCAACCTCTTGGCACATAGTGCATTGTTACACCTTCACAAAGGTATGTTTACTCCTTGTCCTTGTTGGCTACTTCAATAGGAAAAATAAAGCCCTAACTTCCTTTTTTGGAGAATTGTGATCAACGCACTTTTTTCTCTATGGAAACTTTGCTTAAAGGAAGGAAACACAAGAAAAAAATGCTACATAATCCTTGATTAATGAATTTTCCAAAAGTACATTTGGCAATAGGACATTTAAAGAAATGACCTATTTACATGGGAAATACCTTTCTCAAATCAAAGGCCAAAGCCACTGCAATTACTTCTGTACAAAGAAGCTGAGACATGGTCCAGTATTGGCACTGCTTACTCTGTAATTGTTCACTTTCTAGGTATTAATACATTTCTGTGTCTGTTCAGCTGCTTTCTCTAGAGACTATTCCAAGAAGATTTCCATCTTGGAATAGTCAAATACAAAGAGAATGAGACCTCACTGCTTATTACAGATCTCAAATCAGAGTAACTCAGATGTGTCCAATAGAAAAAGCAAAGTACAAGCTCTTCTCACAGCAGCTCCTGCCCCTAGGGCTTTTTGCCACACATTTGTGAACCTGACCTAAATTGGAAAGGATCCCACCTGTTAAATCCAAATATAAGCATTAGAGCGAGCTGACTGACAGAAACATCAGGGTATATGCACCTTCTGATGTTATGAGAGCAGCAGTAACAACAAGTGCCCCACTTTCCAAATTCAATATTCTCACAGAAAAGAGTAAAAAAACTTCCATAGCAGATGTGTGCTAGAGGGTCACACTAATTAAATTAGATCACAGTTCTTACTGCCCAGTTCAGGAAACACTGGAAAAATACAATGGGATTGGGTTACAAGAAGGTGAGAGCTGCAAAGAGAGAAGTAGCATCTGCAAGACCTCTGTGCCAAGGGCCATGGACATAAAGGAAGCTACTCTTTTTAGCTTTTCCCATGTGTGAGTTCATTATAGCCCTCAGTGACGCAGAGCTTTGAGAAGGGCAGTTTCAGATCGGTGAAAATAACCAGCAGCTTGGATCACATTGCGTTCATGCAGCAGAAGGGAAGAAAGTAACGCAAGGAAGAAATTACGTGGCCATGTAATTAACAACAGGCTTCCTTCCTCAGCTATTTGATCAAACTCAATCACAGGCTAATTGTAACACTTTGTAGCAAAATTCAGCCTTTCAAAGATTTCTGCCGCAGTCTTTGATCTCTACCTGTAGTAAATTCCAGAAGTTTTATACCATTATAAAAATTAAGCAGAGCTACTTTTAATATTAATTTTGTGCAGCAACGTTTATATTTTCTTTCCCTTAGCAGAGCTAAAAATCACATATCAGGATAATTAGAAAGATTCAACCAACCACCCAATTTTAGAAAATTTAGTGTCTGGAAATCTATCAGGATGTAACAACATATTTATTATAAAACTGTACTTGCTGCACCTACGTGCATTTAACATGATAAAGAAAAAGCGTGTGAAGAAAGATTTATTTCTTTTTCTTTTAAGCCTTCTATAAACTATTCAAAAAAATGAACGTGTTAATTATTTACATCCAACCACTAAATTAGTTACCTATTTACTCCAATTACAGACCTAAAAATCCTGCCAGCTTAGGATGCTTTACCTTACTCATGCTCTGGAGGCAGTGATACACATTGTTACTCAGTAGGAAAACAAACACATAAACCATCCCAAAATTTATACAGAACAGCTAAGCTTATTTAATAACCATTTAGGAGGAATAGAAGTCTCAAAAACATTTTCATGATTATGACCCAGAGAAATAAATCACAAACAACGTATGTTATGCTGCACTGAATTTGAAGAAACTCTTCTAATGTAGATGGCTGCCTAAGAGTGCAGGTTCAAATTGCTGCCTTTGGCGAAGTGAAACTTACTTGCATTTTTGAAACAGCTTTTCCTCAGCAAAAAGAGTAACTGCTGACATGAATGAACATGCAAATGAAAAACCGTGACTCAGAACAGTTATTTTTCTCCTCTAACAGTGACCATACTTAGACAAATCAAACCCAAAGTTTTCTTTTAAAAGGGCTACACTGCATAAGTAGGTATGGAAGCTATTTTATCAGCGTGAATAATCTACAATGAACATCAGAACGTGGTCAATGACAATGGAAGTTTTGAAAAGCATTTCTACATCCTAGTGAGAGCTGTGAGGAGCAATTCCAGCAATATTGGTTTGTTGAGGCAGGAAGGTTATGATGACACAAGATGCCCTTGGACCTTAATGTTAAAAAAAAAAATCTATAAGCGTTCCTGTGTAGTTGTAGCCTCACTGGACCACGAAAACTATTGAATTTTAGGTCCTGTGAAAACACAAGACTTTGCAAAAAGGAAAGATCTTTCTTCTGTTTGCCCAAGAGAGCAGGCTTGCTAGAAATCATCACTAGCATACTGATTTTGTAATAATGAGACTTCATAAATCCTTGGAGAACAGATCCTTAGACAATTGTTCTCTTTGTGGAGCTGCTGACTGGTACTTAGCCACTAAACATCAATCAGGAAGATCCACTTCTGAGAAGAAATGAAAACAAAGCAGTTTTCATTACAGTCATTTCCCAAGTGCATCTTTCATACATGAAAAGATTTTGTGCAGTGATGAAGTCTAGAACTACATACATTTAACGATACCCCTGCTATTTCCTGAAGCTTTTTAGCAGAGAGTATTTCCAACTCCATTTCTGTTGATTGTTGCATGTACTTATCATAAACTCATTATATCAGAAGCAAGTTTGTTACTAGTGGTTTCTTCCTTCCAATTTCTGTACTCCCTAATGTGGGTTAGGTTACATCTTAAGTTTTTCATCATATTATTAGATGAACAGCCAAGACATTAAGTTTGACACTTAACTTCCTTCGACTGCAGAAGCCACGGTACACACCATAAGCCTTAAAGATTTTCACTTTCTGCCAGTGCTGTAGATCCATGCACATCTGCCCTGACTGTGGGATCTCTCCTAGTTAGTCAGACTAGGTACAGGTGATGCATTGTCCAGGACACCTTGAAATAAGCTTTCCACCCCTTGCCCCTGACACAGAACCACTCTTACAGCATAAAAGGGCTCAGCATGAAACTTAAGTGTACTGTATTATGCACGCACACAGACACACAAGTCATGAGAACTGAATTTGCCACTTTAACTTCTATGCCATCTGCTTATGTTGCTCTCCAAATACAATACTGACCTAAAGCCCATTTGTTCCCACTGTAATTGATTAACCAGTAACATTTTTTTCAAACTGCCAGGTTTAGACTAATATGCTATTTATCATACAACATGGATTTACTTCTATATCCTACTAAGCACTGGGGAGATTATTTCATTTTTTCATTGGCTTCGTTGCACATAAGAAATAGTATGATGCTTGCCATTTTAAAGATGTTTGGAGAGATTCCCAAGGAAATAAAAGGTTTTCTTATTTGCAGAGCCAGCAGCATTTAACACAGTAAATAATCAATAAAAAAAATAGTTGTCTACACTCAGGCTGTGATCGGGACATGCATCAAGGATGTTAACTGCACTTACTACCCTGCACCTCTGGATTGTGCTCTTATACTCCCTGTATAAGATACTCCCCTGTACAGTCTCAAGGTTAGCCTTAGCCTTATGCAGGATACTTCAGCACTGCAATAATCTTTGCAGAGATGCAATCACCATGAAGAAAAACGAGAAATGTTAATTGAAAGAACAGCTGGTATAATTTATCATTGGTAAGATAGCAGCTTGTTTCAGAAGAGAAGAATTTTATACCTAGAACATCATCAAGTTGTCAAGAACACTTCTATTACCTGGTATATTTCTCAACTTCATATACAATATCAAGAACAATTTGCATAAGCTGAAAGTTTTTCTAAGTAACTTCTTGAGAAAAGTTGGTGTTACCTGAAAGAATATTTCTTAACCTACGTCAAAACAGCACAAAGCCCCAGCTGCCACGCATACCTGTACAGCACTCTCTCCTATGACTTGTCGGATCTCCCTCAGTGTCTGGTAGTGTTCTAGCAGGTGATCACCACATATTATGTCTACCTGTGAAAGAACACAAACATTGTCATGTTCAACCTAGCTTTGGACTAGCAAGACAATATCTAAGCCCTTTAAATGTGATATTTCATACAGTAAAACTAAAGCTGCTTAGAAGAATTCCACTGTAGTATGTCTGACACTATAGAAATCTTTACCTTTGCTGCCCAAATGCATTTAGCACACACAACACTAATGCCTTGCCCTAAGGCTCCCCTTCCATCCCCCAAGCTGGGGCTTACTTCTGGAATGGAGAAGATAGTTGGCCTCACTTCCTGCTGGGTACGCCCACTGGAAGAAAAAACCCAAACTGTTTTGGAATGGCTGTGGTAGATTAAATGTGAATTTGGATCAAATAATAAATGATCACATAAACATCCAGAGTCATTCATAATCTGCAAAAAAAGGGCAAGTTGTTGGTGCTACTGGCAAGAAATGAGCCAGTAATACCCTCACTCCTATTCTGAGCAAGAAAACACATGAGTAAGTTCGTGTGATAAGGCTGCTTGGAAGAAGGGTTTGAATAAAGAAGATTAAGCTCAATGTATGCCACTGTCAGCAAGTTCCTGTTCACAGAGTCCTTCTTCAAAATGTAATCAGCATTTCTGTGATGGAAGTAACAGGGATGCTTAGCAATTCTAAATAACATCCTTGACTGCAGCTAAATGACATCAACAATGTCTGCAATTCCAGAGGAAGCACTTTTGTTACGTAGCTGTGCACAAGAAGTGTTACTTTGTGAAAAAAAGAGATTCATAGTACTCTTACATAGTACTCTACTCTGGAGGTACTCCAGACTCCTTTTGCCTTGACTATTACAAAAAATAAGCTTCTTTATTAGAGCAACCAACCCACCACTGTTCCTCTCATAACTGCAGCTTCATTACATTCTCCTTCCCAGCAATTCCTGGAGACGGGTCTCATCTGTATTACAATGATCAAACCTCAACATTAAGAGCATTGTCAACATGCTGCTATACAGCTTTCAGGGAGGAACAAGTTTATGGTTTGCCACTGCACTGGTCAGGGAGCATACTGCAATATCGTTACCTGTCCTCTTACATGGTTATACAGCCACTTCCCACTATACTTTGTGCTTCAGTTGTTCAGTTTGTCTGTATAAATGCTCTTTTGCACATTGGCATCTCTCTCCTATTCTTCATGAAAAAAATTAGAAAGATTTGTGTCTCATGCTGGCAGACTACTGAGCGTTGGGAACAACAGAACTCTAATCCTTAGAGACAAATTCATTTATATACTATGAGAATGGTGTGGAATACTCCATTCCTATTAGAATAAATCTTAAATATTGGTTCCAGAAAGCACATATGATGTAAACTGCTTAGTATTATTTCTGCTTTTAGGTGCCAGGAGGAAACCAGCAAGTAAAAGTTAATTTGTACATAACATTAAACATTGATAACGTATAAAAATACACATAGACTTAAATATTTAATATCAAGATTTGAAGTATTTAACAAACATATCCTTTTCTCTCTTTTTTTAAGTGGTTTACAGTTGTTTTTCCTGTTTCCCTGGTGTTCTAGCCTCTACAGTTATTACTGTAGGAAGACAGACTTGCCCGCTTTGTTTTCAAGAGATGTATGAATTTAATGACTCCTCCTTTAAAAGACACTTTCACAATTTTCATACCATAAGAAAGTGAAAACTCAATTTTGTTCTCACTGATACATATACACGCACACTTCATATTTCCTGTAGAAATAGAAAAAAAAATGTATTTGCTCAATACGGGATGTAAACAAAGTGGCAGCTGCTGCCAACCTTACAATACAGAACGAGAATTCTGGTTTCAAAATAACCCATAGTTGACCCTATTGCTGCCCCAGTTTCAAATGGAATTCATTAAAGATTCAGTGTCTTCTAACAAACTGAGATTTTTCTTTTCCCCCCACATTCACCTCCTCTTACGCTCTTAATGTTAATTCCTAATCCTCTAATTCTAGCACCAAAGCCAGAATTTCTGCCCGCTAATTGTTATACTAGGATTCACTCTGTAACGACAAAAAAAAAAGCCACACACAAAAAAATCCTAGTTCAGCACAGAAATCAGTTGCAAAATCCATGTCCCCAAGGAATCTTTGTGCCTTACAGAAATTATATTCTGTTATGAAAGAGGCACCAGCAACACAAGTGATGTAAATCTTAGTCTTGACTAAGTTGGTAAAATCGTAGCCAGCTAGTCGTACTGACAAGTGAGACAGCATTAAATACAGCTTGACCTTTTGCTTAAAGGAAAAATGAATGTGCAGCTACTTAACTCAAACACAACTTTAAAAAATCTGATTAAAATAAAGTAGCCTTTCCATCATAACATGTATTTTCATTAGGTGACATGGTCACTGCACTCAAGAGCTATTTCCTCTGAAAGAACACGGTCACAGGCAATTACAAATTAATACTCAGCAAGTAAGATGAAGTTAAAACGGAAGACGGTCATATAAGGGACATCCCTCCTAAGATTAACCCCAAGGGAAAATTTGGCCTAGAAAGCATTAAATCTCAATCAATGGTTTCTATGCCAACCCATGTTATCCAGGGAAGGACAAAGAAAACAGTTTTGGAGGTCAGCATGAGTACTGGGTTATTCAAAAGCTGGGATTTGCTTTTCTAAGGTACCAGAAACATCTGTTTCAGGGGCTAAGACTGGCACACAGAGGCTGCATCAGCAATGACACTGTATGGGAACAGGCTTTCTTCCAATCTTTCCCCACAGGCTGCAGTTTACATACACACCTGCAGGAACACACATCTGATTACAGAACATTTCTTTTTCTACATAAAAATGTTCAGATCAGGCAAGCTGCAAGTCTCCCTACAGTCTCTCCTTACAGAGTGAATGCCAAGAAGGTATAATGTTACTGCAGGATGACTTTAAAGGAAAAAACACATTAAATCTCCTCATTTTCTCCCCACTTTGCAGCAAAACACCAACCAAACAGATGTACATCAGATGACGAAGTCAAGGGCCTAACAGATTCCAAACACCATTGCCTGCGCTTAGTTCAAATTAAGAATAATCTACTTAGCTATTACTAGCAATTTTAATTGCTCAAGAAATCTCTTTTCACACACACACAAAAAAATCTAGTAAGAATACTCAAGAGAAAATTTGTAACTGGAAATGCATAAATTCAGAAAATTAATCACTGTCCACCAAAGCATACAGATCAAGAGTAAAGCGCCGTCTGTCAGCTGCAGTGGTAGATGGAAGGGGAGAAGTTATGGCAGATGCAGTGTATTTTAGCTCAGTGATGCCGAAAACACATTTCAGAAAAAGAAGCTTCCTATCTTTACTGACAGAAATCTATTTCTTGGGACTCTAGGCCAAAATCAAATGCACCAAAATCATTACATTTTTATATTAAAAAAAAAGTAGGTAGTGAAGAACTAGGAAGAATTAGAAATCAAGACTAAGGAAACAATACAAAAAAAAAAAAGTCACACTGTCCTAAATTAGAATCCATCTCCTCTTTAACATGCATGGGGAAGCCTAGAGGAAATGAATCACTGCAGTCCTCTGTTCTCTACATTTCTGCAGCAAACTACAAAAGCTAGCCAAGTATCCTCTGCATTTATATTCTTTATATATATGCTTTGTGAACTATTTCCCTAAACTCTTCCACCTGTGCTAGTTTATGTCCAGGTTTTCCTGGGTTTTGTTTTACATGGTTTTATTAGCCATTCTGGAAAGCCGGAGTAAGAAGTGATTCATCAGGCTTATTAAATTGCAGTGATACATCTGACATCTCTCCCTTCCTTCATTTTTACCAACAAACCATCAACTTCAGTTCTGCATACAATGAGACAACAACAGCACAGCTGATATACTCCTACGATCTTAAATCCCCTTAAAATGTAGTGAAGAAAAGATGAACTAGGATAGGAAGAAAAATACTTCCCACTTCATTTCCCTAACTCTCTAATATTCTACCAATAGACTTAAACATATTCCCTAAATCACCTGAAGTCAAGGACAGGTTTCAAGTTACTAAAAGAGATACATTTTCTGGAAAGGAAGTCTATGAAATCATCAGCTTTCCAAGACAGAGTAATATTAATCCAGTAACAGTGGATCACATCCTGCCAGGTAAAGTTCAAGCAGAAAGTAATGAATGGAAAAAAAGTCTCTAGTCTGGTGTATTAGATGAGCTCAAGGTTGCAGAATCTGAAAGATTTGCCTACATTTGTATTCATATCTTTCATTCCAGCATGTCCATTCACAACTTTCAAATCTTGTTTGCTTCCTTCAACATACAGTTTGATTTCACTATCACTTAACTCCTCCCTCAGTTTCTGCCTTCATGTCCTCTCCCATTCATACGCTTCCCCGTCTACATACTTAATTTTATCTTTGAAACAGCAGGTTATTTTTTGTTTTGAATTCCACCTGAAGTCTTACACGGCAGTTTAGAAGCTTCATACACATAATAATGAGAATTTAAACATGTTGCAAATCAGTTGGGAGAGTTGTTCTTACTTCTGCGTTAAGAAACAAGAGAGGCATAGGCATCAGATCATAGTGAACTAGCAAGTGCCACTGTAAAGGACATACCTGACAAGCAGGGTCCAGATCCATTTTCCTTCTGAGGAATTTCTCCACGTGTCCAATCGTTGCCTCCCCTGAAACACGCACAAACTTCTTTTCCAAAGGCTGCAAAAAATAAACACATGATCTTAAGACTCTTTACATTTTCAGCCATCATCCCCGGCAATCTCCAAACCTGACTGAAGGCCCACTAACTGCAGAAGGCAGCTTAAGCTTTGGACTTCTCTTTGATCCATTTCCAGATTACCCCATTGGGAAGGGACTAAATATATATTAACAGACTCTTTGTTCAAACTTTCTGCTGTTTGAAACAACATTTAAAAATAACTATTGACTTCAGTCCTATTTCACTACTGAAATAAAAGAGAATGGGATTTCCAATTATTCACAACAGAAACGGGCATTACAGAGCATTTCAAGAACTCCTCCCTTCAAACACTCTCCCCATCTAAAAGCGTTTACTCAGAAGCATAAGAGATTTCCTAAGGTTTGCTTCTTTTCTCCAAGTCAGGCTTGAACATCAGACATGCATTCAAATAGTTAAATGCTACCGTTTTGTAATGCAAAGAACTTAACTTCCTTAGCACGTACTATGGATTGGGCTGGAATCAACTTAATAGTCCATAAAATACCAGAATCCATTAAAATACACTACTATGCAGAACACAAGGGCAAAAATGGTAGAATCATCTTTTTGTATAATTTCTATAAACTTTCTTAGCAAGGACTGCAACAAGAGTACATTTATCATGTCAGCCTCAAAGATTTTAATGGGTTTCTTTTCTGTGGATAAAATTTTGAACAGCTGACTGATGACATGGGCAGCTAAGCAAATGGGTACAAAGGCAGAGCAGATGACTGCATTCAGTGTGATAAATGGATTCCCTTTTGTGTCAGTTAATTGGATTTTTATGTTAACTTCCAAACAGTTGTGGTTTACTATCCAGCATCATCATATTCTTTCAATTTCAAAAAAAAGTCAGAGTGGGGGGTCAAAGACTACCCCTGAATTAAATAATGAATTAAAATAAGCACTTGAAAGAAAGCTCACAGAGGTTTAAAGACTGCCTTTGAATTCAATAATGAATTAAAATATCTATCCATGATAGCTGTGCTTTTGGAAAACAGTTTGATTTACTCATGTGTAAGAGCTAGAAATGCCAGTAGGACCAGAGCTAGGAACCTGAGGTGGCTGAAAGCTTGATGATACTGGGTTTACACTTCCTGCATAAGGAAATCACGGTTTATGGCCAAGAGCCTTATAACCTGTTCTCTCAATCCACCTCAAGGGAAAAACCAAAATAACAACAACAAAAAACACTTTAATATATTAATTCAATGTCTGATTCAAAGAGAAGTTAAGTAATTGAGGAAAGAGCAATACTAAAAAGCAATTAGAGTATATTTTGTGAGAAATGGATAAGAGATGGACTTGGAAGGTAGATGAGTAAACTTCTTGATCATGAAACAGGAATAAAAAGCATGAAGATACAGAAAGAAAAACACAGGGAAGAAGAAATACACTGAAGCAGGGAGGTAATACGCAGAAAAAAAAGCGAAAATGCTGTAGAAGAATACCTGTTAAAAGATGTGGTATTTCTATAAAAATCATATAGGAATCTAAATATGCACGCTTGCAGATTGGCACTTCAGTCTATGGATGCTGGCATGTTAAGCAGTACAGAATGATTCCCTGAAAGTTAAGGTGGGCAGCCTTTCACCTTCACCATCCTCAGAAAACCAGAATTAAAGTGATTGGAAATGCACTATTTATGACTTAACAGGGAAAAATACACAAACAAAATCCCTTTCTTGAGTCACTAACGCTCCTTAATCATGTTGAGAGTTAAATATGTTTTAAAAGGCAAAAGTATTCCTATTGGAATGACATGAAGAATATCAGATGGAATAAATGCCTGACATTTTAAAGTTAGAAAACACAGGCTGATAAAACGTTTGAATTGCCTTGCAATCATTCACGTTGGGTACAAAATGAAAAAGACAAAAATCAAACAAAGCAAAATCGGCAAACAAGAGACATGAAGGATTGGAGGTGATATAAAAACAAGGGCATTAAAAAAATAGTGTGATAGATAAGGAAAAAAAAAGAATGCACAAAATGTTGGGTGGTGCTCGAGAGTAAGAGGAGAATAAAATAAACAGGTACATTTTTTGAAACATTACTCCCATTCTACAGAAGAATTTCTATTTGTGAAACTGAACTTAAATTTTCACACTGTGTGCACATGAAATCTTATTTATCTAACAGTTTGAGATTGCCTCCTAAGTTCCCTCATACCAAATGTAATTAGTATTTAAAAATACCAGGAATAATTATAGTCATATTCAATACCTCAGATTTATGCCTAAAAATATGATGATTAGAAATCAACTCAGCTGAAAACAAAGGGAACTAGTAAATAAAGTGAATTAGGACAATCCATATTTCAGTTAGTAACACAGTTTTGAAATTCTTACACAGTAGAATTGGAGTTTTGCTGCTATGCTAGCAGTACCAGTAAAACAGCTCATTCTGTTATTCTGTGCCATTCCATCTTTTGATTCCTACAATCCCCCAAACAATGAAATGCAACATACACTGTGTTATTTTGAATTATATCTCCTCCTTGCCCTGAACAGAATTTTGTTTTCTAAGTGTTCAGCCAAAATAGCAGAATAGCATACTCTGCGAATCTCTAATTACATCCTATGAAACAACAAAGGCAGTAAACAATGAGCAGCCCATCTACAAATTTCAACCAATTCAGTTTAGTCTGATGATCCATAACAGAAGAGATATTCTTCAGGAGGATAGGGAATGCTATTTCTTACTCATCAGAATAGCCACTGTTGAGACAACTACCTTTGTTAGGGAAGGGATGCAGAAAAGCAGTTTGCTGTGGGCCATGGAAGTGCTGTCCAGAAAATGTGCTTTTTTTTGTTGCAATTTCAACCACGTAGGAAATTATACCATTTTTATACCTTGGGTAATGCTTCCTTTGAATAACCTAGGCAAGCTTTTCACAACTAGTCATCCCTCTTCATAACCATTTTTTTATTTTTTTTAACAGAACGAGTATACTCTTCCTTGATATTCCAAGAAAAGCCATACTAATGCACCTTTTGGTGGGTGATGCAAGAATAATAACCTAGAACTACTTAGGTGAAGTTTCATCAACATCATTCCCATTCTCCTACCGTATCTAATTCCCTAGCCTTGGAAGCATTCACTTCCTACTCTGTGATGCTATACAATGATAGGTTTGAACATACGCTGTATTCCATTATGCTGCTAAAAGTTCAGGCTGCACTCAGTGTAAGAAAAACAAAGACAAACTAAATTAAATACATTCAGGTTATACGTATTGCTGAAGAAAATCAGATAAGAGAAAAGTTCAAATCACATCTGCACCTTAAAATTCCCTGTGCCTTCGTTAGCTCTGAAAAACAAGAGAAGAGTAAACACAATCAATATTGCTAAGATTAACAATCAGTAATACCCTCAAGCTCTTTATTATAACGACTATTAAATTAGTAAGTCTGGCATATCAAGTTTAATTTTAAATCAGACTCTTCCTTTCATTAAAATCGAGTATATGAAACAACATTAGTTGAAAGTTATTCATCTTCTCCTAGCCTTTATTTGGTACCCCATTTCCTTCTTCTGAATTCAGTTACTTATGACTGATAAACTTTATCTGCATGAAATGGGGAAAAAAAAAAGCAACACACCCTAAAGCCATATTTTACAGAAAATAAAACATTAGTTTTCATAGGAATAGGTTGTAATATCAATACTGTTTAAATATCCACACTTCATTATCCTCGATAGTTGGAACCTTAATGCACAGTACCTAGAAGCTGCTGACAGAACACGCCAACCACTGAAGAGGCTTACAGGGCTTTCCAGACTATAATAACAGGATTAATGGTAATGCTGTCTAAGAACTCAGGAAAGCAGCAAGAGCTTTTCTGGAAGGTCAGATATAGATAAAGGTGGCAAATGACCAAATTCCCAGCTGGCCTCAAAGGAGGTTCATTGATTTGGACAGCCTGAGCATATGAGCTCCCACTCATCTATATACCACATTCCCATCTTGTAGTGCGGTGTACAAGTTTCTCAATGACTTAAGGCCAATACATGACATTTCTCTACTCTTGCATTACTTCAGCAAGTGCATATGTATGACAGGGTAAAATGCAGTATTTCACTGCACTGGAGAGGGCCAAAAGACAAATATTACTATAAATTGACAATATTTCTGCTGACCGTTTAATACAGCAAACAAATGAATTTGCAATGTTTACGTAGACCACATAGTAGCATGGTACTTCAAATTACTGTAATTAGGTATCAAACAGATTTAAGTAGAACCGTTACCAATTTTTTGCCACTGGATTAAAATGTAAAGTTACTAGGAAGCGAACAGACAAGCTTTTCCACTCTTTCATTTCCTTTGGTACAGTTCCACTGTTTCAGGAGACTGTTAAATGCATCTAAATATGTGGCACAGTTGAAAGCTTTCAAAGAATTCAAAGCTGGATTGTTCAATCTATTCCAAGTTCTCCTTCTCTGAAGAGCTTTCTTAACGTTTCACTGCCAAGATAAGCTCTTTGATTTTGACCTTTGAAGAAAACAGATTAAACCTTAAACATAAAGTATAAGATAAGATCAAGCATTAAAGAAGACCCTAACATAAGCTGCAAAACAGATGTTAAGTCAATATTCTTCCTTAACGTGAATCTTTCCAGGCTTCACTCCACGTAAGTAATGAAAGCAGCGGACAGTTCAGCATACTGTAGATCGTATTTGCACAACTGCACTTGCTTTGCTGCCAGATTATAATAGAAACACAAAATAAAGCTACCAGAAAAACAAATGTAACATAGATTCAAAAGCCATCTTGTTCCACACACAGGCATGTACATGTTTAATTCATTTTGAGGTATAAATTGCCCTTCTACTTCTTCTTACTCTGCAGAAAAGAAAAATGTACCCGCTGAGAATCACCCAGGGCCACAGTGGGAATAACCAGGAACCATGACAGTAAAGCTCTAAATCACAGTACTTTCACCACAATGAATTCAAACCGTATCTAATTCCGCAGACAAGATAATGTAACAAAGCTTTCTACACAGTCATCAAGAAACAGTGTTCCAACCTGAGCAGGACATAACTGGAATCCAATTTCAGTTGTTTGAAGTCATTTTACACTGCAACTGGCAATACATCATTCAAAAACCAAGGCACTGTTGGCGTGAGCAAGTTCCTTCTGCTATCTGGTGGGCCAGCACAGCACTGGCTGCTACCTGACAGGTCCCAGAATGAGCATCCCTCACACTGACGTCTAGATGCTAAATTAATGATTAATACTTCCATTTAATCACATTTTAGCCATAGCGGTAACGATCATGCCCATGCACCAGGTCAAGGGGACCCAGCAAAAATTATATAATGAAGTTTATACAACGTTCATTAAAAAATGAATGCAGTTTTTAATTGGATTTATAGTGTTTTCTAATACAATACACATTGAATAAGTGTCTTTGCTTCCCTTTCCTTGTACAATATATGACTCCTGCCTTTACTTATAACGATCCTGCTCATAACACAGAAACATTAATTTCCTCCTTGTCTTACTTCTTCCAACTCAGGGATGTGTCCCCACACCATCCTGTTCAGTAGAATAGCAATGTAATACGTCGTTTAAATAGAGGAATCCAAGACAGAGACTGCATGGAAACACAACAGAACACATGCTCAATTTGAGACATCTAAAACTGAATTTGTCTGCAGAACACTTCATACTACAGTCTTAGTCATGACTATCACAGCTTTAAAATGTACTCGTGAGCACGAAGAACTCCTGATAGTCAAGCATGCAGAAAACTAACATGGAATTCAATTAAGTGGAGACATAAGCATATTCTATAGCAGAGGCAGGGATTCTTCTGTAGATATTTAGCTTGAAAAGCTTCTCTTTCTGCAATCTCCTGTCTCAGCTATCTAAAGAAATATTTTTAAAATAACAACAAAACCCACACGATGGGCAATACAAAAAAACAAACAAACCAAAGTTTTGTACTCTGAATTAAAGAAAACACAGTAGAAACATTGGACATAAGATACAAAAAGGCTAGGACACAATCTCTACAAAAAGTGAGGTCAAATCAAGTTGGTATGCTTTGCTGCTAGAGTTTCCCAAGTTCTGAACGTTTAACTTTACCTCATTTGTGTAACAGTTTGCAACAATTACGTGTGCGAGTTCTCAGAACACTTCTGTGCAGACAGTCAGGCCAAAAGGAGAGGCAATCTGCATGGAAGAGTACGTGTTGCACAAGAATCAAGTCACTTCCTCCCATCAATTCAAGTCCTGCACTGTGCAGTGCTCCCAGGAGTTACAGCTTTTATTCCACATATAAGAATTTCTCAGTCACTACCATGTAAATCTGTAGACAGGCAAAGCAATATGATTTCTGCTTCCCATGTTCCTGGAAACAGCTCCAATGTTTGGGCTGGAATTTCCCCGCTACAAGCTATGACTAAAGGTGATGTCTGATGAAAAAAAGCTTCAGCTATAAATCATTAAAGTCTGGGAAACTGTCAGGCAAACTTAACAGCAGAATACATTATCAGTACCACCTATAACACGTAGGGGAATACTATTCTTGCTGCTCAGGTTTCCTAGCTTGTCTTGGTCAGTTAAATTTAGAATAAAACTCGCTTCCTATGAATTACCTAACTGCCATTGATCACATTTAACAAATGCATTGTAGGTCTCAAGTTCCTAGCACATTGTCAGAGACGCTCTTAAGCCCAAAATGTTGGAAGACATCACATCAAGAACATATTTCTTTTACTGAAGTAGCACCACAGCTTAGTGCATACTGTCACCACGGCTTAGTGCATACTGTTTGCAAACACTGAACTTGTAAAACCTGGCTAGAGTGAGACCTATATTACTCAGCAAAGCAGAAATAGCACTCCCCCAGGCACACGTCAGAGTTACACTACAATTTGTAACTAGGACTAGAGCATCTGTGTGTGCTGTTATCCTGAAGGAAATGTACTCCCCCAAACATTAATACTGCAATCAGTGATTTCAGAGATGTTTCTTTGCTTCCCTTCCCCCAGTCTAGAAGGGCTACAACCCTTCCTGGTGAGTTGTCCCTAGAATACAGTATTTTTGTGGCTGATAAAAGCATGTCATGTACAACTGCAGTCCCCTAGTTACATGACCAAGACCTAGTACAGTCATCACTGACAGTACTGCCACCTACAGGGGATGAATGTAGCATAAGAGACAGGTATTTTGTTATTCTGTTTACTGAGACTACACCACTACTTTAAAAATAAAAAAAATGTAAATTTTAAAGTACTAAACTTTTTTGAAATCTGTTTTCATAAGAAGACATCTTAAATATTTATCTGCATCACCTAGATATGCAAAACTGACTATTGCTATTACACAGTAAGCTGAAAACAGCCTCCCATCTGCTATTTGAGATGAAAGAAGTAAATACGCAATGGAAACGAAGAGCCAGAAACGGTCCAAGACACAAACAGAACCCTCACATCAGCAATTTGCTCATACATTTGTCCACAACTTACCCAATGAATTCGAGCAGTATTGAGATGTCAAGTTCTGGTGGGATCCGGAACACGGAGCCCAGAACTTTTCGAGGTCTTCCTCTGCTCGCTGGAACGGGCTGTGGGACAGCTAAAATATTCAAATAGCCAAAATGCAAACACAACTTGAAATAAAAACAGAATAAGATGCTAACATGTGCCAACCAAAACAGATGAGCTCAAAGGGAAGAAGTGCCTATGAAACTCATATCTATATCCATATGTATAGATATATATATATTTTTTAAACTAAATCAGCTCTGTGTACATTTCTTGCCATGTATGTGAACAACATATTATTACATATAATAATATAACATATTATTAGCTTTCAGCACAGCAACTCCTAAAGGAGATGTTTGTTTGACAGTAAGACAAAAAACAACAAAGATAATTCCTCTCTGTCAATGGACGTTCAAGTTCTTATCTATTAGACTTCCTTAGCTTCTAATATTTATTACAGGCTAGAAAATACAGTTAGCACACACTTAACATATTTTCCTGGGCAAAAGTAAAATCCAAACTGTAATAATACACAACCACAATCTAGGTTTAAGTGTTGCTAGTTTCCACATTCTGCTTTCAGAATTTGAGAACTATGACAACCAAGAATCTCACATTCCCAACACTAGTTCACAACTAAAGTAAATATGTAATATTTCTAACGAAAGCTACTAAAAATAAATGGGATAGTAAGTATCTCCTTAACAACATCCTCTAAATGAGGATAGCTCACCTGGTTTGGGCACTTCTAATCCTCTTTCTTTATAGAAGTCATGCATTTGTTTTTTTTCTCCTGGAAAAAAAAAACACAGAACAGATTGAAATGTTATTTCAGACGCTGAGAACATACACACAGTTTCCAATGGTTAGAGCTGAAACACTTGACAACTGCCAACAAATTTTCATTATCATTAGTATTCTGTACAAAGCTGAGCTGCTTAAAATACCCAGACTTAGACTTCGTTAGCAAAAAAACTTGAAGTCAGACAAAAATCATACTGAATTACCTGCACAAAGCAGTATCCTTCTGACTGCCATTACTCTTACATTTATAGCATTTACAGTCCATACATACAGTCCACCCAAGCAGACTACATAGATTCATTGGCTCCCCAAGCACAAAGAAGGAAAAAAAAAAAAACAAACATCACAGCATTGAGGATTTAAAAAAAAAAATAAAACAACAAATGATAAAAAACAAGATTTCAGAGAATCAGTCAGTCCCAGCAACCGTTTTTTTTTCCCCCCCCCCCCAGACAAATGAATTCATGATTAGACAGAATGACATTTTCTTTACTTACACAAAGCATGAAACATGACTATGGAAAATTATCTGAATGTGTACCCAGATACACCAACATTTGCTTTGCATGAGATAGAAAACAAATCAAATTATCTTCAGCACAATGACTGCCATGTCCATCACCAGAATTGAGGCTTTTTCCTATTTTGGTGTTTCTCCAGGGAAAAAAAACCCACAAAAAATAAAGTTACCATTTTAAAAACAAAACACACATTAGCTTTCATATAACTAGACCAGGAACAGGAATTTAGAACCATTAATAAAGCTCACTTAAGCACCACAACTGTTTCACTGTAGTGATTAAAAATAAAACTTCCAGATCACTGTTGTATATCACGTTACATTCTCCACATACACACCTGTCCACAACCACACACAACAGAACTTAGCAGCCAGAAAAAAGCCAGTTGGCACAGATAATTCATTAGGATTGATAACCAAATGTTACAAAACTATTTTTAAGGAGCCTAGAGTTATAATGGGACTTCGAATTACTGTCCTTTCTGCTTACTCTTTCCAGTCTCTAGATGGCAATAAAATAAATAAATGAACTTACTTTCCTCCAAATTGACAACTAATTTATAGACTATGTCCTGTAGTTGTCTGTCCAGTCTATCAAAGAGAAAAAAAAGTCTTTAACGTAAAGTATTCTCTATTTCACCAAATTGTAACAAAACTGCTAAATACATGTTGAAATGATGTATGTAAGAGACACAGCAGCAACTCCACCTGCCTAAATTCATGTCCTGCCAATAGAGCTCCAATAGAAGAAGCCACGTTAAACAAACAAACAAACAAACTGAACCTCCATTTCCATTTGCAGACTTACTAAATATACCATGCCAACAAAGCTTTGTCTAACAGACAATCAGAGCAAATAACTAAGATCTCATATAATCTGTAACACTGTGCAACTGCATAAAATTACCCAGGATGTAAGGGTAAACAAACCCTGGAAAGAGAAAGAAATCAGAGAAGAAAAGAAACTGAATAATTTTATTTTCACTATTGAGATGAAGCTTACATAAACAAAGAACACAATGTCTTCCTCGTAACTGTTCCTTCATTTGAAATTGGAAAACACTACAGGCTGTAAAATCATACTTCTAAAAGAAAACAGCGAAACATGATGTTATGCCTACAGAAGTGGGATAGACTTATTACCTGATATTATAAAGGGGCTGTGTCTGATGTACAACTATATTGCATTTTGGACATCTGTTGCTATAGTAGAAGTGTCTCACTATGCAGCTTTTACAAACTGTAAAAAAATAAAATAAAATCTTGTAAGTTACATGTCTATTCTACAATGACATCTGCTTAAGAGAAGCAATTACATTCAGACTTGTCAAATAATTTGTTAGAAACAAAATGAAGTCTTTCAGCAGCACTAACAAACACTAACAAACTGCCTGTACCATACAGGATACAACACATAGGTTTATAATCCTACTGATGCAAAGGCAGGTGTTTACTGTTGTAAGTGCAATACCCAGGACAAAAGCAGAGTTAAGTCAACAGAATACTGACTGCTATAGAGAAAAGGTTTGCTGAAAAGCACCCTACAATTACAGAAGAACCAAGGTAAGAAATAATTCTGCAATTTTCATTGTATTTTATGCATACTTAACATATGTAGCAGTTCTGTTTTCATTTTACTTGGACTTCATCCTTCCCTATACATTCTTCCCTACCTCCCTCCTAAACTGGATAACTAAGCTGACTTCATCCTTGACTGAATTAATGATTTTCTGATGCTTGATATAACCATCAATATGTTTTCCTTAAAGACCAGTTAGCTTTAAATAGCAGTTTATTTTTGTGAAGTCAGAACACCCGAACATCTGTTTTTTGGTTGCATTTGCAACGAGGTTCTTAGAATGGAAGCACTGGTACTTACAGGTGTGCAGACACTCTGTAATAGTTGTAGCATCAATAAAGTAACCTTTGCAGATGGAACACAGGATGTAAGGGGTCAACTCTGCGAGGTTTATCATACGCTACAAACAAAAACATTCGACAAGAATTTAAATACAGAGGCCATGAACTTACTCAGATGCAGCTTCCAAAATAGCACATCCTTAAACCATGAAAAAATAAAAAACAAAAAACCAACATCCTGGATGCCTCATTCCTGGAGGTGTTTAAGGCCAGGTTGAACAAGGCCCTGGGCCCTGATCTGGTGGGTGGTAACCAGCCCACAGCAGGAGCTCAATGATCTTTGAGGTCCCTTCCAACCTAAGACATTCTATGATTCTAAAGACTTTTGTCTAGTTTTCAGAATTGACTTTTTTTGTGAGCAGTGTCCAATTTATTTCATGAATCATATCTTAAAAGCAAACTATGAACTTTTGGAATGAGTTGTTTTGAATAAGCTCTGTAACAAAATAATCAGTAAGCAAAAAAAAAAACAAAAAAAAAAAACACTATTTGAAAAAGGCTCAGCAAATGCATGGAGGTCCTCAGTCAAGAGGTCTATTTAATGGCCTCAAGTTGTGCCAGAGGAGGTTTAGGTTGGATATCAGGAAAAACTTCTTTACAGAAAGGGTTGTTAAGCACTGGAACAGGCTCCCCAGGGAGGTGGTTGAATCACCACCCCTGAATGTGTTTAAAAACTATTTGGATGTGGTGCTCAGGGACATGATTTAGCGGTGGGTTTTTACAGTTAGAGCAGTATGGTTAGGTTGTGGTTGGACATGATGATCTTGAAGGTCTTTTCCAACCTGAGCAATTCTATGATTCTATGATTAGCGCTGCCTCTTGCTCCTATACAGCTAAACATTGAAGCAAGGAATGAAGTTTCACTGCCCCATATTCTGGTAATGGTAAAAAATGGTACAAAAATTCCTTTATTAGGAATGCATAGGAAGAGTTTCACCAGTTTTGGCCAGAAGCCCACTGCTTTGGGAAAGAACAAATTTATCCTATGGCAGTGGCTTTGACAGCAGCTTTGTATCCAAGCAGCTCAACACATGACATTTGTATGCTGTTTCCTCCAGCCTCAAAGCCAGATGCCACGGCTTTCTGTGCTTTAATCACATCTCTCATTTTGCATCCACCCTTTCAGCAACGCTGATAATCCCCAAAGGCATCGTTTAAGGCAGACAGAAGGCATGTGGGTAATAACGAAAGAGCCTCTTTCCACAGGGAAGCTTTCCCAAGCCCTAAGGAGCAGGCAGCGGAAACCCGCGGCTCGGGGCCCAGCGCTCAGCGCGGCCTCCTGAGGCTCTCGGTGTCTCAGACGCGGCCAGGCAGCGCCCCGCGCCCCCTCCTTCCCTCAGCGCGCGCCCCCGCCTCGAGCCGCACGCGCCGCGCGGGGCACGCCGGGAGCAGGGCCTGCCGCGCGACGGAGCCCTTACGGCCGTTGGACGCCCGTACCTCAGCGCTCCCCCGCCTTTACACCCCTCTTCTTCTTTACCTCCCGGTCGTCGTCCGAGTCGAGCTCGCCGTCGTCTGTTCCAAAGCGAACCCCGGAGTCCCCCTCGAGCTCCTCTTCCTCCATCTCCTCCTCCTCGTCGTCCTCATCATCCTCATCGCCGCTGGATTCCGAGCGGCTCCGCTCGAACTCGAAGGGCAGGGAACGCGACCCCGAGCAGCTGGGGGCTCCTTCCATCTCCTGGTCCTCATCGGTGGGGCCCGCGCCGGCACCGTCCCCGCCCGACAGTCCCGAAACCACGGAGCCCGCGTCCACCTCCGCGTCCATGGCTCGGGCCGAGGGCGGGGAGCGGGCTATGCCGGCGCCGGGGGCGACCACGCACGCGCGGGTAGTGCTGGTACTCGCGGGTCGGCGGGCAGGACGCACGCGCAGTAGACAAGAGGCAGGAGGCATGCTGGGAGTTGTAGTTTCAGCAGGCGAGGCTGGGACAGCACACCCACGCTGGAAGTCCAGCCGCTCGTAACTATTATAGTTTGCAGCGCTCGCTCCTCCAGCTAAGAATTGAGTGACTCGCTAACGAAGTGAGACGTCTAATTCGTCTTGAAAGCACGTCAGCCACAAGATACATTTTTTTTCTTTTTTAAGCGCTTATTCTGTAATATCAAAGAATCCTGGTTTTACTAAACAGACAAAAAGCTAGGAAAGTGACCAGCTGTAATTAATTCGGAACCAACCTCGTAACGGCACAGTCTTAGAGACGTCGTTGGTCTTCTCCAAGGAGGATACCAGAGGTGGCTTGTTAATGCAAAATCAATGCAACTTTGAATATGATCTCTTGTATACACGCATAGAAAGCAGCGGTGCGTCCCGTGGTTCGCGCCCGTACGGTCACTGGCCCGAGTGACCCGCAGTTTGCAGCAGGACGCTCGCCGAACAGCACCTCCGGACACGGCGCGCTGCAGTCCTGGACCGCCTCGCTGCCGTAAAGCCCTCCCGGCAGCGTCGCAAAATGAAGCTACGAGCGCTCTGCCCGTCAAGGGGACGGGTGCCCTTCCTTTGCCCTGACTGTCGCAAAAACATCCGCGCCTGGCGGCAGCCACCCGCAACCAGCGAATGGGGGGCGATGCAAGATGGCGGCGGTACCTGAGGAGCCGGCGGAGGTAGCCGCGGTAAAGCCGGACCCAGACGCGGGGACGCCGCCGCAGCCCCCCGCCGCTCCCCCCTCCACCGCCGCTCCCCCCGCTCCCTCGGCCGCGGCGGCGGAGGGGGAGGCGGCGGGGAACGCCGGGGACGCGGCGTCCGCTAAGCCCGCGGCACCGGGCCCGGCCGCCTCCCCGGCGGCGCTGGACCGGCAGACGCTGGTGGCCGTGCTGCAGTTCCTGCGGCGCAGCAACCTCCGCGAGTCCGAGGAGATCCTGCGCCGCGAAGCCCGCCTGCTCGGCGAGGACCTCGGAGCCGCCGCCCTCAGCCCCGCCGGTGCCGGACTCCCGGGAGCCCCGGGGTCCGAGGGGGATGGCAGCAGCAGCGAGGCGCTGCTCAACCGGGTCACCGCCGCCGCCGCCATCGCGATAGGAGGCAGCGTCCCCCCCGTCGCCTCTTCCAGCCCGGGGGTGGCGGCAGCGGCCGCAGTGCCACCGGGGAAAGGTGAGATCCGCGGGGGGAGCTGCGGGACGGGGGCCACCAGGAGGGACACGGTGTGCTTCCCGCTGCCTCGAGGCTCCGTGATGCGGAGGCACGGGCTGTGCTCCCCGGTATGGTTCCTCCGGGAACAGATGAGGCTGCACCCCAGCCTTCGGGGGGATCACTGGTTCTGTCAATCCCCCATGCAACTCTGGAAGAGATCGTGATTTCGGGGTGCACCTCTCAGATGAGGGGACTGAGGACAGGGTGTCTGTTTTACTTGCTGGGACCACTGTCAGAGCGAAGGGTGCTTCCCGCTGTCTTTGGGTACCATCTCAAGAGCATCACAAGGGGCTGAAGGCTCCCTTTGTAGTTAGAGGTGATGTCTGCAGGGATGATGCCAGAACCCCGTTGTACAAACTGCATTTTGAAGAAAGAGCAATAGGGTACTTGTGGAGAAGGCTTTATGCATTTCTAGTGCAAGCTGACAGCAGCTTTTGATTTTCCTCAGATAATTTGAGTGTAAGTAATTTTAGTCAAGGTATTCTGTAGGGCAACTTTACATAATATTGGAAATGTCTCAGGAACATATACGTTGGAATGACAGTTAGTGTACAATATGAAGTCAGCTTGTTCCTGGCATCACCTGATAGGAGATACATATATATTAACATAGAAGACCAAGAGATGAAGGTGTTTAATGACTGCTATAGAGAATGCTAGGAAATGACAAAAAGTCATTCCTCATTTGACAGTTTCTAGCCCTTGCAGTGAAGGATTCTGATGCTGACACTATCTTCTTTCCATTTACCTTAGCTGGGTTGGGCACTATGTTGAATACCTTTAGGCAACTTTTGGCAGGGAGGGCACAAAAAATGACAGATGGTACTTGAAGAATCAGTTGCTGGGCTATAGTTAATGTGCCACCATCCTCTCAGTTGTATCACTTAAAGGTGGGGCTGAACAAGCGCAAGACAATGTTCTGTTTTGTTCTGAGTGCCTCACCTTAGCATAGGAGTTGTTAGCCACTGTATATTTGCTATTTGTATTTTGCTTTTTGAGGCAGTGTTACAATCTGTTGTTATATGCTAATGCTTTTGCAGTTGGAGGAGGCGTTGTTGTGGAGGATCAGCCAGATGTGAGTGCAGTGTTGTCTGCCTACAATCAGCAGGGGGACCCAACGCTGTATGAGGAGTACTACAGTGGTTTAAAAAACTTCATAGAGTGTTCCCTGGACTGTCATCGAGCCGAATTGTCTCAGCTGTTTTATCCTCTCTTTGTGCACATGTACTTGGAGTTAGTCTACAATCAACATGAGAGTGAAGCAAAGTCTTTTTTTGAAAGGTAATTAATTTTCATTTGTGTAATTCCATTGTGTAATTCCATTACTAATATCATAGTGTGTATATTTAAATTCTTCTAATAAGATTAAAGGAAATAATTTATCATTAATCTACATTTTTGTGCTCTTTTGCATATTTATCACTTGAGGATAAATTTAAATTTAATTTGTATTCTGGGATCAGACCAATTATGAAACATTTCAACCCATGTTTATCCCTCAAATATGGTCAGAAAAAAAGTTCTTTAAATAGTTAAAATGTGCCCTGCCACAAATATTTTATAATATGATTTGAATTCAAAGTGGAACTTATTTTCTTGAGATGTATGTCAGCTGTTAAATAATGTGAGTGGAAAGTGAGGATTGTATTATATGAATATGCACATTTAACAAGGAATGAATCAATTATAAGTACATCCAGGTAGTCTTACATAATAAGAAATGCCTTGTACTTTGTGGTACCACAAATTGAAGTTTCATTTATGTAAATAGATGTATTAGTGTAATTATTTACTGCAGGCAATAACACTTTGTGCATGTGAATTTCTGTGAGATTCTCTTTATGTACGCTCTTCTTTTTGTTTTTTTAACTCTTGATTAATTTTACTGTATACAATAAGTTGCTGATTCCTTGAGGAAGAAATTTTATTTCAGCAGAAAGATAATTCCACATATAGTTCGTGAGGACCCTTTGGAAGCTACTGTGTGCATGTTAAAATGATGTAATTAAGTGTGCACTTAGGAGATAATATTTTCCTAATAAATCTTTTACCACATGTTAAATTGTTCCAATAGATTTCATGGGGATCAGGAATGTTATTACCAGGATGACCTCCGTGTGTTATCTAGCTTAACCAAAAAAGAACATATGAAAGGTAATGAGACCATGCTGGATTTCCGAACAAGCAAGTTTGTTCTGCGTATTTCCCGTGACTCCTACCAGCTACTGAAGAGGCATCTTCAGGAGAAGCAGAACAACCAGATCTGGAACATTGTTCAGGAACATCTCTACATTGACATTTTTGATGGAATGCCTCGCAGCAAACAACAGATAGATGCTATGGTTGGAAGCTTGGCTGGGGAGGCAAAACGAGAGGCGAATAAAGCAAAGGTAGGAGGAAAAGAATGTTGCTTTTTATTATTGAATATTTTTGGAGTAGTTTTTCGGGAAGTACTGGCTATTGCTACTTGGGATCTTAAAAGACAGCATGAACAAAATAAAGGAAGAGTACTATACAAATAGATGTTATCAGGAGTAGAGAAATCAAAGTGTGTCACTGTCTGGTAGAAGGAACTGAGAGACGACTCTGTACTCTATTCTCTGAACTGGATTTGAACTCGTGATTTACTGTCTAGTTTTAAAATGGTCCCCTCTGGCTTCCTCTCTAGTACAGCAGCAGCAATTCTTACTTCCAGTTGTTACTGCAAAGACTGTTGTGTAGATCTCGATTGTGTAGTACCACAGTGCAATTATGTAAGCCATAGGAATTTTGCTTTAGGGAAGCATTAGAAGGTGTTGGGAGAACTTACAGCTGTCCAGATCAATTGTTGGGTAAAACAGTAGAACATGTATTACACTTGTGATGGCCTAATCAGTAAAGAATGCAGTAATGGTAAACTTATTAGAAATGTCCCTTTCAGACTGCTGTTTGGAGTCTGATAAAAAAATAATTTTCAGTAAGAACAGCAGTTACCATTATGTCATACATATCTTATTGGCTTGCAGGTTTTCTTTGGCTTATTGAAAGAGCCAGAGTTTGATGTGCCTTTGGACGATGAAGATGAAGAAGGAGAAAATGAGGAAGGAAAACCAAAGAAGAAAAAACCTAAAAGAGATAGTGTAGGGTCAAAAAGTAAAAAACAAGACCCTAATGCTCCTCCCCAAAACAGGTACCAAGGGAATGATGTGTAGAGAACTCTTGTTAAATGCAGTATTGTCGTGCTAAATGTGCAGTGCTGGTCACATGATGTTTTTAGCTCTTTGTCCATTTCAGCTGTAGGCAGCTTTAGCCATAGGACTTCAAGGGAGGTAACGCAAAGCTTAGCATGTAACCTTCTGTCTTTGCCTTTGAAGTCGATCTAGATTTTATTTGATTTTATTTGGTTACTCCCTTATCTTTTCAAGCCATACTCAATTAGTTACCTTGTTTCACTACGTCTCTGGAATTCTTAAAGCTATTGCTTCTTTTTCTCATCAATCTTTTACATAGTATTTCATGCTTCCAAATTTATTTTGGTATTTGGATGTTGAGGTATAGGGTTGCATGGGAAGGTTCAGCTTTCTCTGTTTAAATTGACAATATGGAAAGTTCATAAGAATGTGTGCTTCTAGAATTCCTCTTCCTGAACTGAAAGACTCAGATAAACTGGATAAAGTAATGAACATGAAGGAAGCTGCCAGACGTGTACGTCTTGGGCCAGAGTGCCTGCCTTCCATCTGTTTCTACACATTCCTTAACGCTTATCAGGTTGGTAAAAGAAGAATTTGGGGAGTGTGAAAGAGGGAATCAAACTGATAAACTTCACTCTTTCTAAAGAAAGAAGGCTTAACAGTTAACGTTGGTTATCAGAGTGCCTATTTGGAACCTTCAAAATTCTGTTCAAAGGCTTCCTTAAACTGATTTCCATGTTCCTTGGGTTTGCTCTGATTTTGCCTTAATTCTTTCTTTCACTTTTCCTATGTGACCCTGAGTGTATTCTGCAGAATACAGTAGATATTTTGCACCAAAGTACTGGGAAGCAGTACTGCTTTGTCATCATTAACTGTGGTTCATTTATATATCTTTCTTTTAAGTGGTGCAAGAATTTGTGTATTTATTTCAAATGTGTGTTTTTCCAATCTATCTTATTTTTGTTAACTGAGTATAGTTAAATCTCTTGTTAGTGTTTAGGATTTGGAAATGTTTGAAATACAGTGTGGAAGATACAAACAACATCAATGGCTATTTTGTGTACAGGGTCTAACTGCAGTGGATATTACAGATGACTCTAGCATGATTGTAGGAGGCTTTGCTGACTCTACAGTCAGAGTGTGGTCCGTGACTCCAAAAAAGCTACGCAGTGTGAAAGCAGCAGCAGGTAATTAAGACAAAAAAATTTAATATGAGTGTACATTGTTTGTGACGTGTGTTTTGTGTGAACAGGAAAAGATGTCTGTCAGGAGAATTGTTTTGAGGAGTTGCATGTTGTTACTTTGAAGAAACACTGTACACAGTTGTATAATTGCATCTTATCATTAGAAATATATATTTTTAAAGGAATGAGATATCCAGTTGTGTACACCTACTGCTAGGCAGCCTGCACACAGAGCTTGCAACCCAGAAATAGTGTGGAAGTAGCCATCTTGTTTTTTGTCTGGGTGGTAGCTATAAGTTATAGGAGACAGCTGGGTTTAGAGGATCCAGGGGAGGGAGCAGAGGTACTCTGATAAAGGGTACAACTTTGAGAAGGATGGAAGAAAATGTCCCCGGACGTCAATACTTAGACAAATTTGTGGAAATCAGGCTTTTAAAATTCTGCTCTTAAGTAACAATGTGTTGCATTTGAAGCTACATACCAAGTGAACAGTTCTTAGTCTTGGTGTTGAAATGAAACATGGTTGCGGTGTTCAGCAAACAGTAGCCTACATATGGAAAGTTATTTCAAGTTGTGTGTAGGGTGAAGCTGTCAAAACACTGTCAAACTTTCTGGGAAAAGACATGAAAATTTGTCATCTCCAGAAGTGTGTCTTGAGGCTAAAGACTATCTGTATGAAAAATAAACTCATCAGGATTTTATCTATTATGAATTTTTATCTATTTTATCTGTTATGAAACTTGTGAAAGAGTGATTATTAATGTAAAGCATTATTGTCACCTTTTGCAATGGTGAAAGTATTGTAAATGCCATTGTATATATTTCAACATTACCAATTCCAAGGTGCTTTTGTTCACGAGCTACTTATCACTTTTGGAGAAAATGTTATTTGTTTTCATGGCGTTTGTTTTTGAACCTCTGACAGTTGTCATGATGCATGAACTTTGAAATATTGCAGACCTCAGTCTAATTGACAAAGAATCAGATGATGTCTTGGAGAGGATCATGGATGAGAAAACCGCAAGTGAGTTGAAGATTTTATATGGTCACAGCGGACCTGTCTATGGCACCAGCTTCAGTCCTGATAGGTAAAATAAAGTTTACAAGCTAATTAATTTGCTTTTCTTGAGTCTTAATTGTATGCTATGAGTGTGAACATGCTTTTAATGCAGCTTTTTCCAGAAGACTAAAGTAACTCTTGTATCTTCTTTAAAATAACGGATTTAAAAACGTTATGTAAGCTACACAAGAGACAACCATCACAGAATCACAGCTGAGAAGTAAACTTTGTGTGGAACATGAATATAGAGTCCATAATTATGAATTAAGAAAAAGAATTCAGACCAAGTTCACATTCAGGGAATCTTGTCATTTACTTTAGAGTTACATTATTTTAAAGTAATAGAGTGTAGCAGTTTACTATTTGCTTTTTTTTCTCACGTAAGTGTAATTCTTAAGTAAAGAGTTTTTTCAGCCCCTCTGTATTGTTGTGTCATCAGAATTAATCATCAACATTCAAATGCCTCTTGCATAAGCCCAAGGGCTCAATTCTTCCTGAACTGTTTATTGTTGCTTACCTCACTAAAATGCCGATTTATATGGGGCATACTAAATAGTAGCTGCCCAGTGGAGAGTTTTATGTATCATAGAATTGTTACAGAGTTTATACAATGACTACGCAGTCTGTTAATTTGATATGTAATGTTCTTTACTTTCTCCTGTGACAGGAACTACCTGTTGTCCTGTTCTGAGGATGGCACTGTCAGATTGTGGAGCCTCCAAACATTCACATGTTTGGTGGGATATAAAGGACACAACTATCCAGTATGGGATACGCAGTTCTCTCCTTACGGATATTACTTTGTGTCAGGAGGACATGATAGAGTGGCTAGGTAAGAAACTAGATGAGTTTTATACGTGTCAGTTTTGTGGTGAATTAACCCTGAAAGTGATTAGCTGATATACTTACTATGGGCTAACCTATTATTGGAAATAAATTTTATTTCACACGAATTAAAATACTAAGCAATTTTTTAATGTATGTTTTTTCCTTTTCAACGCACATTAGAGATAGCATCCTCTTATGTAGTCATTTAATTAAAAATATTTTCTCCTGTTGTTTAATAACCATGACAGAACATTCTTTATTTCTCCCTTCTGAAAAGCATACTTTTCCAGAACAGATCCTACTAATTCAGTAAACTTACCTGAAAGAAGACACTGATTGATTACTTCCTTTTTATTACCGTGCAACAGATTCTGAACTTGATTAGGGCTCCCTTTATTAACAAAGCTTTTCTTTTCAGACTGTGGGCAACAGATCATTACCAGCCTTTACGGATATTTGCTGGCCATCTTGCTGATGTGACGTGCACTCGATTTCATCCTAACTCTAACTATATTGCCACTGGCTCAGCAGACAGGACTGTACGGCTCTGGGATGTTTTAAATGGGAATTGTGTAAGAATATTCACTGGACATAAGGTAAGGGCACATCATTCATGTGACTTAATTTCCGTGATGGAGTTCTGAAGAGTAGTGTTCAGAACAAATTCAGATTGACTGAATGTAAGTAGACTTAATTAGCTTGAATGGCTTTCCTCTCTGCAAATGTCTGTTTTAGGGACCGATTCACTCATTGGCATTTTCTCCTAACGGACGATTCCTGGCTACTGGAGCAACAGATGGCAGAGTTCTGCTGTGGGATATTGGACATGGCTTGATGGTTGGAGAACTGAAAGGGCACACTGACACTATCTACGCACTCCGATTCAGTAGAGATGGGGAGATTTTAGCATCAGGTAAAAGTCACTGGAAGCAGTGAAGTTTCCATTGTGTTCCATCAGTATGAAGTAGGATTATGTAATGAATTCCTTAAACCGAGGAAGACAAATTAGTGTCACTTTCTTAAGCAGAAGCAGCAAATTAAAACAGGTGGTACAAAGTATTCCAGGAACTGAAGGAAAGGTGTTACACAGTTCATTGATAGTGGAAGTTGAGGTCTGTGTGTAGTGTTGGGGGTGGAAACTAAGGTCAGAAATACCTCTAGGGAAGGCAAGAAGTGGCTGGACTTAAAGATGCTCAGGATACTGGGATGGGAGGAGGTGCTGGGGGCATGTAGCAGGACCTCAAGAGAAGGCAAGAGATAAGAAGGAAAATGAGTAATCTATAGCCTTACTGTGTTTCTTCATGCTAGATTTTTGATGTAAAATTGTACATCAACAGTTAGGTTTAAGAGCTTTAAGAATTCTGAGTGAGCTGCTACCACAGGGTGCAGGTTTGATCCAGCCTGTGGGGTGGTTCCTTCAGCTGACCAATACTCCAGTGAAAGCACAGACCACTGGGTCTGCAAAATGCTGGGGTCTTCCCTCTATCAAAGAAAGTATCCCAAGTATCAGAAAAAAAATATCATTATGTGACTTAGAGTCATAAACATCTGGTGGAGTTAGCATGTAGCCCATAAGGTTGTCTTGCCTTTTCAAGTGCTGGTTAATAGAATGGAAACCCAAATGTTCTGAGAGGTGGTTCTTCGCATTTTATCTACAGCGTGTTCAGGTTAGATTACAAGTGATAGCTTTTATGTGTGCATTCACTGTGTTAAAAGCTTGTTTAAAAATGCTTCATTGCAAGATGAGGGCTTAGTATTCACTTATGAGCAAATCTGCTTTGTATGCTTTAATTTCTATTGTGTTAACTTGCTGTCTAGCAAGGAAAAGACTTTAAAATTTTACTTTCCTTTTTTCCCTTTTAGGCTCAATGGATAACACAGTTCGGCTGTGGGATGCAGTGAAAGCATTTGAAGATTTAGAAACTGATGACTTTACTACAGCCACTGGACACATAAACTTGCCTGAAAACTCACAGGACTTGTTACTAGGTACATACATGACCAAATCAACGCCAGTTGTACACCTTCATTTTACACGCAGGAACTTGCTGCTAGCTGCAGGAGCCTACAGTTCACAGTAAATCAGGAAGAAGTAAGACTGACTGTGCCAAGTTGTTGCAGTAGTGACCTCAGGACGTGAGATGAGGAGGAATGTCTTGTACAGGTGGACTTCACCAGTCCATTGCAAGAAAAACAAAACTACGTAAACTCAAGCAACATCTTCTCTGTTCTGCTCTCATATTTATCCACAGTTTGAAAATGCTGGAGATTGACAAGACAACGTGAGTTTAAAAGTTTAAAGGAAGGAATGGTTTCATGGTGCTTTTGATAAATGTATACATACGTATATATATATGTATGGATATGAAAATGGCTGTCTCTTCTCAGAGACGGTATTGAGCTCTGCTGAAACTTCTGGAAAGTTAACAGCCTTGGTATGTGTTCTCAAATGATTTTTTTTTTAAAGCACTTAATGTACGGTTTGCAAATGTTTAATCAGTCTCAAACACAGCTAAAAACTTCAGACTCAGAAAAGGAGAATGTAGTTTAACTCACTATAGCTTGGGCTGGACAACAGGTATGGTGAGAATATCACAGCAACAAATTGGGCATTGAAAGAGTAAGCCCAACTGGCAGAGGCTTGTGGGGAACTGCAGAGAAATAACGTAGTTTTTATGCATCTAAGTACCAAGTCCTGAAAAGATTTCAAAGTTACGTGCTCTTTTGAGGTATTAGAAATGCAGATCTTGTTATTCTGTTCTGACGAGTAGCTCCTGCTGTGTGATAAGCAACACAAATTGCAATGTGAATGCTTTGGAGGGAGGACTTGGGGGAAAGGGACTGAGGCACAACTGAAATGCACCACCCAATCTTAAAAACAATATACTTAACCCCTCCTGTTTTATTAGATTTGAAGAGCTTCAAAAACCTGCATCCTTTCAGCATACAGTTTAATATATCAAACTGTAAAACTAGTGAAGGATCAAGAAATTGAAATATTATTGCAGAGCAAAAAACTTAATCAGTCATCAGTATAGGACCAGTTTGCTTTTGAAAGGCTGGCTTGTCTGCTGGTGTGACGACTGCCACCCAAAAAAACACTGCTGTACTCCAATAAGTCTTGCAGGACAGCCAGAAAAGCTCAGAGCTTTACTTCTAAGGAAAAGTAAAACATACAAAACATGGGGAGGATTGTTTTAGGGTCTGTGAATGGGAACATCACCACCAATTGAAAGGATTTTAAAATCTTTTACAAGCTATATACAGGGAAATCTCCGTTTGTATTCCCTGTTACTTGCAGTAAGGGCTCGGACACTTAAACAATCTGCTGGCTCTCTACTGAAGATGCAAAAAACAAAGACTTGACATTTCTAAGGTAAACAGAGAACTACCTCCTATCTCATCCTTTTTCTGACTAACACTTGGAGTAAAGGGGCATTAGGGGCATTAAATGTCAAAATAAGTGTGGAAAATTCATAGGGAAGCTAATCTGGATATCTTCTTTAAAGACAAATGGTTAAAACTAAACTATTATGGATTTTATCTGTAAAGGTACACCAAAATTTCCTAGCACTCAATACAACCAGTTGGACTTCAGTAAAATTATAGTGAATCAAGCAAGTTACCTAAAAGCGTGTACAGCTTTGAGAGCTTGAAAAAAAACTGCCACATTCTGCCTTTTTATTTTGTACAGTTTTATACTTTTGATAGTATAATAAATACTAAAACCACATAGCTTGTGTCTGTAGACTGTATGTTGGAAGAAGATGCTTTCTTTCCTTGATGGCTGCAGTGGAAGCGAGAGCGGTGCTTTTAAAAGTGAGTACTCGGCCAGGAGAGACAAAGTAGTTCAGCACTTGATGACCTTTGTTTAAGGGAAATTTAGTTCTAACTGTAGGTGATACATTTTAGCCAACTGGGTGAATTACACTGTTATAACAATTATCATTCATCTGGAAAGTTGTAAAGAGCAGAGGCTGTTGATGTAAACAGGACAGAAAACTAGATTTATTAAAAGGAGGGCTTTAATAATAAATTAAGGACAGAGGGAGACCACAAGCACCTCAAGTAATTTCCTCTGACCTACACTCTCCCTTTTGCCAGCAACCACACCTACCTCCTGATATTCTGGTGGGTTTTTTTTTTGCCTCATGCTTTTGTATCAGAAGTCTCAGGTTCAACCCTTGTTGCTGGTGACCTTCCAAGAAGCACCATGCTGTATAATCAGCTTCAACTAAGGAATTGAATTTGACTGAATTTTGTTCTATGTTCTATGTTCTTTGATGGTGTGTTCTAGAAAGATGGAGAACATGATATACCAGCTTTAGAGGTGTGCAGAGAGCTGGCTGTACATGTAAGTCAGCACTTCGAGAAAGTAAGGAACGCGTATGTTAGGATTTGCTCAGTCTGTGGTGGGATGTTTTCACTCAAAATCAGGCTCAG
The DNA here is from genome assembly GCF_002078875.1 of Numida meleagris. Lineage (NCBI taxonomy): Eukaryota > Metazoa > Chordata > Aves > Galliformes > Numididae > Numida > Numida meleagris. Next base: position 12,096,356 of record NC_034413.1, on the reverse strand, counting down.
TGCAAAATACAGGCAATGGAGACAGCAGCCGACTGCTCATCTGCATTGTATTATCATTAATGAAGTAATGGTTTCCATGTATGCTAGTAGCTGGAAATGTAGAAAATGGGAGTAACCTGCACAACCAAGTAATTGCAAGCCATGCAAGTTTACTGATGACCACTATGACTCTTGGCAACATAGAGATGCTTTGAGCAGCTGTAAGCTCTGTGCTTGCTATGATCATGCTGCAGAGGTCTTTCCTAAATTACTGCTAAGTGCTCAATTAATTTTAGGATGCGTTACAACAGCAAATGAGTTAAAATAAGAATCAGCTACTCCATCTCCGCTACAAATCATTTTTGGAATAGGACAAAGTACTCCACTTCTGCTTCTTTGCAACATGTCATATTTCGAATAAAGCAAGTAATTGTTTATATTTTATTAGCCATCACAAGACATCACCTTCCTTAACATTGACACAGATTGGAGCTTCAGACATTCCAGAAACCTGCCAAGAGATGACAGAACAAACATATTAGTACCACTGTGCAAGGCTTGCTACTTGAGCATCATCTCTTATGTAAAATTCTTTGGGCTTTGGGAAAAGCAGGCAAATTTCAACACAAGAAAAGGAGCAGTGTCCCTTTATCATACAACAGTGATAATAAGCTGAAGCTTATTATTTTTCTACCCCTTTTGCTGGCTATGAGGACAACACATATCATTTTGAAAAAACCTATTTCAGATGAAATGTATTTGAAAGTGGACTACAGAGAGTTTTCTAGCACACGTGTTTTGCTACATAAGAACAAACTCAATCACTTCTGTGCAGTCATTGCTTAGTCAGGTCTCAATGCATATAGCTTTATTGTATAGTGCTCCTATTCTCTGTTCAGAACAAGGTCCTAACAGTGCAGCATTAATCTCTTCTTAGATTCTCAGATACAATTAACAAGTCTTTAACTGTTACTTTATTATTTCAATACCCAACTAAGCAAGTTAATTTTACAGCAAAAGGATAAATCACAGGCACATATTTCGTGTAGGAAAAGCCTGATATACCTAGATGCAACATCCATCCATTCCTCCTTCCTTGCTCACCCTTTCTCCCTGCATGAGATTCCCTAACCCTGTTTGCCATGTCTGAAGAACAGAAAGAATACTAGTAACCCATGATTTTTGTAGACTAGAGTAGCAGCCTAATTTGTTGAGAATGCCCCAAAACAAAATGATGCTATACCATAACTGAGGTTCAAAGTTGTACATAAAGTTCATGTGCCTGTGTTTCTCCTCCTAATTATGTTCTGTTATTAGCAATTTCTTTGTCACTCTTTCCTCCTGGGCTGGAATTAAATCATTTTGGCCCCAGAAGAACACTGGGCACTTACCATTTACTTATCTGCCACAGCAGGAGTCTTCTTTTTAGGTCTAAGTTTGAAATATAAGACGAGCATTGCAATGCCTGTGTACGTTGCTATTACATACTGAAAAAAAAAAATGTTTACAGTCAGTCTCAAACTCAGAAATCATTATTACTAGACTAGAAAAATTAATTGCCATGATACATACATTCCTCCTGCCTGTGATGGTGTAGGAATTGAAGTACTTCTGAAATCCAGTGAACTGGTGTTGAGATCCCGAGTCATGGCCAGCCATGGCTGCTGGTTCTAACAAGCAATACAGAACAGTTAATGAGTTTTACAGTCAGTTGGACAGGATCAATAGAAAAATCAAGCTGATCTCAATGTTGTGCTTAGTTGTTCCTTGACAGCTATTTACCTCTGTTTTCAGGACATTTAACAGACTGGATATACATAAAGAGCAGGTACATTCAGAGCAGTGTGTCTTAAAAGACAAAGAAATAAGGAGTTCTGAAGGGAAGAATGCTTTAGACTTTCCAGAGTTCATTCAACAGAAATTAAACACGTAGAAAATAGTACGATGATAAAAACAAAGGAAAATTCCTTGAAAATAAAGAACTGCCAGTCCTGTCTGCGCAACCATTCAATACAGGCAATTTTATAGCAATTGTTCGGGAATTTGCAACACTTAAAGTAACTCTCCTTAAGTTCAGCTAGGGAGAAGCTTCAATTGCACATATAAAAGCTCAGTGGTGACCTGATTCAGTCAAGACCATCGCTCCATTTTGCAATTCAAAATGCTGTGTTGCAACTTTCATGCTATATTAGAATACAAGTGTTTGGTCATTAAGACCTGCCCTGCTCATAGTCACACATTACTATTGTATCTCACTTGATAAGGTTAGGCTAAAACACATATATATTTCTACTCAGTTTTCAGCTATACCAGCAAGCCAATTGGGGCAGCTACAGAACCTTATAAGTGTTTTCACAGATACAGTGAAAGCACCAGGCACACAAGGGCAAACCTTTGCATTTTGTCTGTATCTAAACCAAGATTTCAGGTCTACCGCAAGAAGCCAGTTAACACAACAGCCTACCAAACATACAGGGGCACACTTGCAGGATCACTCAGTAGCTGAAGCTGGCACCTCTGGAGATCCAACCCCAACCTGCTCAATTCAGGGTCACTCATGAACTTGTCATTAGGTTTTGAGTATCTCCAGAGATGGAGGCTCCGCAAGTGCCCTGGAGAGCCTGTTTCAGTGTCTGACCTTCCTTACAGCACGAGAGGTTATAATGTTTGGAGATATCTTTCTGAAGAGCATTCTTCTCTTATACTTAAGGGAGTTTTATATTAGGACAGATACTTGTTGTTTACCTTATGCCTCAGCTCAAAGGAAGCGCTCGTGCCACACGTTATCCACCAAGCTTGGCAGAGATGCTGTAGCCACCAGCACCCTGTAAAAGAGATACAGCGAATGGGTATAGCTGGTTCTGCATTCATTAACACAACCCTTGCACAAACCCTACCCTGCAACATCTCTACTATGCAGCCAGAGATGCCTGCCTGCACCTGGCTGATGGCGCAACAGCAAGAACTCTCAAAGAAACCTCCCCAAACATTTGGGGTAGATAATTCGGAAAGCCAGTCTTGTCTTTTCTTTATACAAGACTGAAGCAAAACTCTGGAGAAGAACCACCGGGAACCTTCCGAGGACGGCTCGGAGCCCAGACATCGCAACACAAACTTTCCTTTTCGGAAAAGCTCTATGCGTTCAGCCTGCCTCACACTGAAGCTGGCGCGGAACGCTGCGGCCCCACTGCTGCCTCGACACGGGCCGGTGCGGGGGAAGCGGCACCGCAGCTGAAGGTCGCGGGCGCCCTTGAGAACAGCCACAGCCGAACACTACATACCGCCTCTCTCCCACCCAGCGACAAAGCCCCCCAAAAGAACAGCAGGCAGAAGCCTGTACCCAGGCCGGACACGCTCCCTCCCGCCACGGCCACACCGAGTACCTCCTCAGCTCCTTTCGCACCGTCTCGCTCTGCCCTTCTTCAGCGCCCTCCCACAAGATGGCGGCCGCCAAGCTGCGCGCGCAGCCACCGCGCCGCGCGCTGATTGGCTGTGCACTCCAGCGGGCCTCTCCCCCCACCCCGCCCCGCACCCGGCCCTGAGGCTGGCCCGCCGCTTCCGTCCTCCCTTTGACCTTTGCCCGTCTCCCATAGTACTGCTTCCGGGGGCCAGCGGCGAGCGGCGCACGTGAGGCTCGGAGCGGTGTGAGTGGTGGCTTTGAAGCTGGGCCTGGGGAGGGGAGGCCTGGTCTCTGTGGGTAGAGCGGTGCGGGGCGTCGCGGCCTGTGCCAGCGGCTGCGGAAGGCGTTTGTTGCTCAGTGAGTCTTTTGGCTAAGAGTGCCTTGAAGGACTTTCATTGTACGCTTCTGTGGGTAAAGAGGCGTTAGGTGTTGGGCAGATCGCTTAAATTTGACAAATTAGTAATATAAAGCATGTGTTTAGGTGGGCCCATACCATACTTAAGAGTAGTGAGATGACAGATGCATTGTGAGTTTTTTGTTTTTCCTCACTGACCGCCTGGAAAGCAGCCATCTGGATTTTTTTCATAGTTTTTGGGTAATTCAGTCTTATTGCTTTTCAGTGTTTGTGAGGGACAAGCCTAACAGCTGCCTGTTTAACTTCTGTTTTGTCATTTGTTCTATAGAAGCGCAGGTATGGCGTCCATGGAAGAAAACTTTCCTCGAGGGGGAGTCCAGAAGAAGCCCACAGAGAATACAGGAAAAAAAGCGAAACCAAAGTTTGAGCAGGATAACTTGTTTGATGTACGTCATTTGCATGTTCTTGATTAAGTCTTAGAGTTCTTCCACTGTCAGAATGTGACCTGAAATCCTTCCCATCCCTTACTTCTGTAGTAACCTATAGAGGAGACTTCCATAAGAGATAGCTGCTGGCATCCTCCTTGCTTCTGATCAATCTTCAATGAAGATTGCTGGCAGATGTTGCACAAGCATCTGGTGCTGAGATACTTGTATAGTTTCACTAGAGTTGTTGCATGCAGACAAACTAAGTTTGTTTTTTCTCTGTTCCATGGAATGTGGTGCAGTTTGTTTCTCCCTAGTCACAGTTTTACAAATGATTGGCCTGAGCTCAAAAGGTGATATTTTAGAGGACTCCCATGAAGACATATAGTAATTAATGTGCTCATTCCCTTTTTTCTCGAATCTAGTGTTTTTGTCTAACTTTATTCCTGTTGATTGAATTCTGCCTTAGTAGGTGTTCATCTTGTTATCTTTTCCTCTCTGCTTGTAATCTGATTTAGGTTCACCATGAAGAACAATCCCAGAAAAGAAAACGGAGTGAAGAGGATCACAGGAAGCAGAAGAAGTTCAAGGCAGACAAAAAGGCTCCTGCTAAAGACAATGCTATTAGTGTTGAACCACTCACAATTAAGGTTTGTGGATAAGTGTTTTATTTTGTGTGTCTCTGTCTTCGTGGGCCTGGTAAAAATGGTGTACTTTCCCTCATTAAAACCTCTAAAATATAGCAACAATTCAAGACAAAAATGTGTCTACCACGCTATTATCATTGACTTGCCAAGGTAACCACTGGGTGCTGTTCTTTCTGTTTTCCCAGGATCTCTGTGAGGGGATGCTGCTCCTTGGTTGTATAAAAGAGATCACTGACTTTGAGCTTGTCATCAGCTTGCCCAATGGACTTACAGGATTTGTGCCGGTCACGCAGATCAGCGATGCCTATAGTGAATTGTTGAACAAGCAGGTGACCCAAGGGGAGCTGCTGGAGGTGAGACCTTGGGGCTGGGCTGTGATTTCTGTCTGGAAGCTAGGGTGTGTTAGCTCAGAATCAACCCTGAAACCTTGCTTAGGAGCCTATAGCTTAAGTTTGATTGCCTGCGGAGGCTTAGCCTTGGTTAAATATTGCATGAACTTCATAGACAGCCTGTTAAACTTGGAGAGATCTGTGGTTTCTTTTTGCTGCTGTAGCTAAATACTGATCTTTGGCTGTAGGCAGTTAAGTGAGGAAGTTAATGAAATGGTTGGAAGGTGGTGTGAGGATGCCATTGTCTCTCAGAGAGCTTGGGGAATATCGCGGTCCTTATAATATTGTTGTGATTCTGCATACAGTGTCCTGCTGCGTAGTGATAATGTATATTTACTCTGGACCCAGCTATTTCAAACAATCTTTTCAGTTTCCTGATAGTACAGCTTGTTGGAAAGAAAGAGGATGGAGTAATCTGGTACTCCCTCTATCCAGTGTCAGCTCTCCCTAAGTTGTTGTGAAATATAATGTGCTGGATGCTAGCCATTTAGTAGTGATGCTTGTTAAAGAGGGTGGTGGGGTTGGTGTCTCTGGCTCTGAAGATGTGCTTTGGTCCTCAGCTGCAACGTCTTGGTTCTGACCTGCCTAGTAATTCTTGTTAAGCAAAGCTGACTTTCTAGTATGTGTTGTTGTCCCTGCGCCTATATTGAGATCTTGGAGTTTGTGGTATTTCTTGCCTTTTTTACTGTAGTGTTGTCAGAGATCAAGAACTTTCCAATGGGATTTTTGTTTCAAAAACTGCTTCAGTAACAAATTCTGGCCTTCTTGCATTATTTAATATTGTCATGTTTGTATGTTTTCTTACTCTTGATCATCTTTCTGGGCAGGACTTGAATTCTCTCTCAGACCTGTATTCTCCAGGGACGCTGGTCAGATGCGTTGTGACCAGTGTTGAGAAAAGTGCTGATGGACGTCGGAGTATCAAACTGTCCATCAACCCTAAAAGTGTCAACAGGGGTCTGAATGCATCAGCACTAACATCAGGCATGGTATGTGTTCACAGCCTTTCTAGCCTTTTGAGGTGCCTCTTGTGCTGCATGAGGGGAACACTTCAGTTTGTCTTTGTATGCTATCAGAACAGAACAGGGAGCTGCTGCCACCAGGGGAATAGACCTGGGAGGAGGGGGCAATATTGGATCTTGACTATGCTCCTACAGGCTGTCACCCATGAAATCCATTCATCTGATTTTTTTGGATTTGGGTAAATTACGTAATTACTTCTCTCTGCGTAAGTTTGTTGTTTATACAGAGAATAGTATTTAACAGCCTATCTTGTGGAGGTGTTTGGTTGTTTAATTTTTGTATTTCCAGCTTTTTGATTGCAGGCTTGTGCCTGCAGTTGGAGCACCTGCTATATTTGAGCATCCCATTTTTTTTTTTAACCTACTTTTTCATTAACTCTGTACATACATAGCTTGACAAGGATAGAGTTTAGACCCCATTGTCAGATGAGCTATCTAGTAGGAAAGAATGTTGCATTCATTCTTCTACTCTGCAAAACTGTTCTCTGGCCTCATGAAACAAGTGAGTACTTGTGTGGTAAATCTCTCACCAGAAGTACGTTCTTTGCAGACTCAGCTGTTTCTTCACCTTACTGAATTGCAATGCTTCCTTCCCAACAGCTGCTCTCAGGATTTGTGTCTAGTGCAGAAGACCATGGCTACCTCATTGATATTGGCGTCAGTGGGACTCATGCTTTCCTTCCTCACCAAAAAGCCCAAAATTATATCAAAGCAGTCCAGAGAGGTAAGTAGTATTGCAAGAAGAGCTGGAGAGGTTAAAATGGATGTGGAGAATGAAAGGAATTGAAGCTGATTATGTCTGTGGTGTTAGTGCACCTCAGTGAGAGTTGGGTCACGATGGAGTCTTTGCAAATTGTTGAAAACAACAGTGGCTGGTAAGCAACAAGCCACTAAGTTCCCTTTTTTCTGCCAGACCATGTTGTTCCAAGCCCTTTGATGCTTGCTGGCAGTAGACCTCACTTTGATGAGGTCTTTTAGCTTCTTAAAATAGAAGGAATAAAAGCTTTTTCAGAGCTTTGGAGAAAACTACAGGCAAAAGGGAACTCCTTAGTGTTCCTGGAAGGGGATTTATGCTGTGGCTTGCCTTTGTAGGGTCTGACTTGAAAATAGGGCAGAGCCTGAACTGTGTCATTGAAGAAGTAAAGAATGAGGGAAGAGTGGTCCGTCTGTCTGCTGATCGATCAGATGTTGCTGCATCCGTTGCAACAGAGCAACAGAACTGGACACTCTCTAATCTACTGCCAGGGCTGGTGGTGAAAGCTCAAGTGAAGAAGGTAAGCTATGTGTAGTTGCTGTTGTTGTTGTTTGTTTTTCAGCCTTCCTGAAGAGATACAGGTAAAAAGGACATGGAAGTTCGTAAGCTGGAAAACTTTGTGTTTGGATTCAATTACACAAAAAGAGCAGACACTGTTTTCAGCTAGGTGCTCCCAGTGGTTTCATGCAAGGTCTGATCTTCACCATGCTTCTCATACTATGAGTATAAAGGCTTCGGACAGGAGATAGCAATAAACCATGGAGAAGAGCAGGATGAATTTTTTTTTATGGCCTATGCCTAGGAGAAGTATTCAACACTGTAGCAGCACTCTTCAGAGTAAGGACAACATTAGTGGAAAATCTGAAGGATTATTTTTTCAAAACGATGTAGAAAACGGAATTGTTAGCAGTTATCTTGGCTATTTTTATGTGCTTGTTTAGTGCATGGTGACTTTTCGTGAAATGTGTGAATTGCTCTCTGTTTCTGAAAACACACTGACTTTTTAATTTTTTGGTTTTTTTGCATCTTCTTATGTAATTTCCTTCCCCTTTCTAGGTGGCTCCACTGGGTATCAATCTGACTTTTCTGTCTTCCTTCACTGGCATTGTGGATTTCATGCACGTGGACCCAGAGAAATCCACAAATTATTCTCCAAATCAAGTGGTAAGAAGAGGATGAAGCCTGGCTGCAGTTATTTTGTTGCTTACAACATCTGTTATCTTCTTCAGCAGTTTTTTGAGGAAGGGTGTTTTTCAGTGGAATCTTAGCTATCTTTCTTATCTTTCATTTGAATTGTTATCTTAGCTGCTTTAGGGCTGTAAGGAGCGTAGCCATTCCTGGGATAATGGAAGACTTATTTGGAAAGCATGAGAGACTTGTGAATGATGGCAAATGAGTTCTGCAGTTGTCTTCCCCTCATTGCACTGATACCAGACTAGCCCATAAACAACAAATTAATGCAAAAAACCCTGATCAATGGAGCTGTTAAAACTGGAAAGATGTTAAGTGCTCATATGTGAGCAGAGTTCAGGCATCAAAAGTAATGTCTAAAAACCAGGAATGATATGACTTCAATTTTGTATATATACTGATGTTATACTGATAACAAACATTATCTCTCCTAGGTGAAGGCTTGTGTCCTCTCTACCCACCCCACCTCCAAGGTGGTGCGACTTACTCTGCGGCAGGCCTTCCTCCACCCTGGAGGATCCCCAAACCAGCTCTCCAATGATCGCATAGGGGCAGTGGTAGAAGAGTCCACAGTGAAGGCTTTCTACAAGCAGTTTGGTGCTGTCTTTGAGCTTGATGATGGCACTCTTGCATTTGCACGGGTAAGTACCAGGGCAGTGAAGGGAACTCCTTTGTAGATGTCTTAGCCTCTTGGGGAAGAAAATTAGGACTAAGTTTTATTTCCTACCATAATGTTCTTTGTGAGACAAACGCAAAAAAATTAAGATAATGTGGAAGGTGTTGGCTAAATGCAGCCTCCCTTGTTTGGGTTGGGATGTAGGTGGATTGTTGCACAAGAGCTAGTGCAACTTGCTGCACAAAGTATGTTAGAAGGATGATTTTTGTCAGCTGCTACTACTTCAATGTAAGGACTATATAAGTGTTTCCATTTTCCAAACACAGAATTCCCATTTGTTTTTCTAGTTGAAACATCTGTCAAAAACCAGAAAATCTTTTAAACCTGCAGCGTTTAAGACTGGATGTAAACACAAGTGTCGGATCATTGACTACAGCCTGATGGACGAGATGTGTTTAGTGTCTCTGAAGCAGTAAGTTTTACAGATTCTTCTAGGAAATTTTGTTGAAGGGTCAGAAGGGTTTGGTCAGTGTGAAAGGTACTACGTTCCTTTGCAGAACTGAAACTTGCCATTTGAAGTTTTTAGCTTTTATCTGTGTTGTTTCATGTTAGGTTGGTTGCATATCCCATATATCTTACTGTAACTGTAGGTTCAATGTATGTATGTGGTGGGCTGAGGCCCAGTGAGACTTCTGTTGTGATCATTTCAGAAGACTGTGAATGAACAGGAAGCTGAATGTTGGTGTTCCAAGTCCCAGCCTGTTTTCCTCCTCGCTCTTAGTATTTCCATCTGTGGCTTTAAGCGGTACAGGTTATGGGTTCTCTCTTCATGGAGCCATGCCTGGTGGTTGTCACCAGGAATGGAAACTGGTGAACCTCCCTGGCCTTTGTCCAGAGAGCTGTCTTGGAAGGTGGGTGAGCTGGGGTTAAAGCACAAAACTCTGGTGATGTAGAGTGTTGAGTATGTGTGGTATAAAGGATACTTTGGACAAGGTGGAAAGGAGAGTGAAAAGGAGATTGTTTCCTTTTATCCTTGCTTTTTTTTTTTTTTTTTTTTTAAAGTTGCCTGACAGGTCACCTCTTGTTCTGTCTCTTTCCTAGCCAAATTATTGAAGCTCGTTTCCTGCGATACCAAGACATTCACACGGGGGATGTCACACAGGTGAGCTCCTGAAGCACTGACACTGTGCGGCAGTTGTACTTAGAGAAATGATCTAGCTAATGTACACTTTTTCTGCTTAATGTGTATATTCATTCAACTCCTGATCCAGACTTGTGGTAGGAAAGTAAGAAGAAAAGCTTTTCCTTCTAGGAACTTCATTAACAAAGTGTGATACTCATCTTTCTCTGTTTTGTTCAGCTTTTTGTTAATGGTGGCAAGGCAATCACAGTGGGTCATTCTTATGTTTGAGTCATGACTGTTGGTTGTATCTCTGGAAACAATTCCAGTTTGCTAGGGTTGATAGGAATTTTGCAGAAGCAGATGATGTTTAGGTTGTAAAGCAGAGTTATGCAATGTGTAAAATGTTTAACGGATCCGATTAATTGGGTGTGGGTTAGACTAAGATTTTATTTTATGGAGCTTGTCAAATTTAATAATAGTATGTGGTGCAGTGTCCTGATTGCTTCTTACCTGAGCATGGCTTACTTTTCATGCCGAATTTACTGATCATTTTCTCTCTTTTGGTCTCCAGGGCAAAGTATTGTCTCTGAAACCCATTGGGATGCAGGTGAAAGTTAGTGATGGAATTAAAGGGCTTGTGCCATCCATGCATCTTGCTGATGTGATCCTGAAGCAGCCTGAGAAGAAGTACAACATAGGAGATGAAGTCAGGTGTCGGGTGAGAGCTGCTTGAAGGGATCTTCAGCTGCTTTAAATGGCTATATCATTCTGACTGTTTAGCTGCTGTATTGGTTGGACAATGGCAGACATGCTTTTCGAACCTTGTTTTACTATGCTTTTGTAGGTATTAGAGTGCAATCCTACAGAAAAGAAGCTGTTTCTTACTTTAAAGAAAACTCTTGTGCAATCAAAGCTTCCAATCCTCTCCAGTTATGAAGATGCAGAACCAGGTCTGATCACACATGGCTTTGTGGTGTGTGCAAGGGAATTTGGCTGCATTGTAAAGTTCTACAATGATGTCAAAGGTCTGGTACCGAAGAATGAGCTGAGCTCAGAGCCCATATCTTGTCCAGATAAAGTCTTCCATGAAGGCCAGGTAATTAATTTACCTATGTCAAACCTTTTGTGAATGAATGCAATAGAGAAGTGTGCAATTGAGTTGGCTTTGATGTGAGTTTTTCTTGGAGAAACCAAGTACACCAAGAGGTGTTCACCTTTCACTTTAAGTAGTAGTTAGCCTCATCTATATAAATAGAGCATGTGAAAGGGACAGCTCTTCTTTGACTATCTCACAGAGCTTTTTTTTTCCCCTACGTGTGTGTTTTTTTAATTTGTTTTTGTTTTGTTTTGTTTTGCTACAGGTCGTTAAAGTAAGGGTCTTAAAATGTGAACCCCAGCAGGAAAGGCTCTTGCTGTCCTTCAGGTTATCAAGCAGGCCTGTTCCTGAAGGCAGAAGTGAAGGTGCTCTAAAGAAGAAACAGCAAGTGAAATATCAAATAGGAGAGGTATTAAATTCAATGACTATTCCTCTTTTTGCTTCTAAGTGTTCTCTAAAAAATGTGTAATCACTTTGGGCAACTCTGCTTCAAGAAAAGTTATTGGAGGTCAGGAACTAGTGTTAAATATGCGTTTCTTATATTGTGGTCAGATCAAAAACAAGATCTATGCTGTCAGAGGTCAGGATAAAGGAAGCCCAGAACAATCTTCTAGGAGGTACCAATTAGTACTTTTGCTCCTAGATGAAGTCCCTTTTCATCTGGATGCTGCTTATGTTCACTCCAAAAACAGCTGATTTTGTGCCTCAGAGAAAAATAATTTCAGAGCAATGTTTCTTAAATGCTTCCCTGTTGTCTATGGAATAAACAGTTTCCAACACACTGCAAATGTTATTGGTGCAGGAACATGACAGTTATTGTTGTTTTGTTTGTTTTTAAATTTTGTTGAAATGATTCCCTTCATCCTTCAAGCAGAAAGTCATAACCAAGTGAGTGTTTCTAGTCTTTGATTTCACTGGGAGCTGAGAATTACTTTTGTTTTCCTATCAGAGCTGGCATGCTTCTGAGGCTCAGTTCTGTTGATGTCAGATTCTCTCTTATGTGGCTGGGAGGCCATGTCAGAGGCAAGCATTTGGTACCCTGTGCATACTTCAAAGTCACTGTGGTTTTTATATCACTCTGTTTCTTCTTTTTTCAGATGGTTGATGTCAAAGTCTTGAAGAAGAATGAGAATGGGCTAGAGGTTTCTATCTTAGAAGATGGGGGTGATGTGATAGCCTGGCTTCCTACAGTGCATCTCTCTGACTTTGTTGCTAACTCTAAGCTCCTGTGGCATTGCCTTCAAGAGGGAGATGTCTTGCCCAGAGTTATGTGCCTGAATGACAGGGGGGACCGTATTGTATCCTTTGTTACCTCAACGAATCAGATGAGGGAGAAGCAGAACAAGAAAAAAAATAAATCTGTTAGGAATCTGGAGTATCTGCAACAAACAAAATATTTGCTAGTTAATGTGTTGAAGCAGAAGTGCCTATCAAGCTATTGATGCTTCAAAGAGCCGCTATAATTTGTTTGTTGAGTGAGGCTCGGCTGCTGCTAGAATCCTATTGAGATGAGGACTTGGTTGTGAAATTGCTGAGCTTCCCAAACAGCTTCAGAACATCAGTGTTAATCATATCATAACCTTAGCAAAATGTTGCTGTTTTTATACCAAAAGGAGGAACTGAAATATTAGGAAGTTTTCAATTCAGCTGGATGAAACATGCATCATTAATGCTGAGTAACTTAAGAGATAACATCTGCTAAATTTTAGTGTAAGGAGATCAATATTCTAACTGAAATTGCAGGATTTTGGCCTTTGTACTGCCTAACGTGCAACAAGTGCTGTAGCTCAATGGCTAGCAGCATCAAGAGATTCGAATGGCATCAGGCTCCTTTTATTCACCCCACTTTTTCCTAACTGTTTGTGAAGATCTTGTGCAGGAAGTCTGCAGTGATTTCTGCTATACAGGAAGAGCAAGTTGTGAGAAGTTTCTCTGAAATCCAGCCTGGGGTGCTGCTGGTTGGTTATGTGAGGAAGGTTATGCCCTTTGGAGTGTTCGTGGAGTTCCCTTTTGGTGTGACAGGACTGGCGCCTAAAGTGGTAAGTCATGAATTCACTTGACTTCAGAAAACAGCATGTGTGTAATCATCAGGGAAGGCTGAAACATGATTTTTAAGCAAGGCTGGAAGGAACAGTAGGACTGGGGGTCCTGTGTTTGAACAGCTTCCTCACAGAGTGGCAAATCATAGAATCATAGAATCAGCTAGGTTGGAAAAGACCTACAAGATCACCTAGTCCAACCATCCACCTACCACCAACAACCCCACTAAACCATGTCTCCCAATGCTATATCTAAACATTTCTTGAACATCTCCAGGGA